>NW_028263384.1:1892500-2192500 GCF_051168715.1 Poecilia mexicana
AGCTGCTGTCTGGTCTGGGCGTTGGTGATAGATAGCTACAGGCTGAATGTCTGGCATGATGCGTGTGTGTGTGTGTGTGTGTGTGTGTGTGTGTGTGTGTGTGTGTGTGTGTGTGTGTGTGTGTGTGTGTGTGTGTGTGTGTGTGTGTGAGTGAGTGGTTCATAGGATGGACTCCCTGCTGAGAGTCGTGTTCATGCCTGGCTAAACAAAGCAGGGAGGACAGGAAGAGGAGCCGCCGCCTGTGATCAGGATGACTGAGTCCTGATCGTCTCCTCAGTTTATTTACTGTGAAGACAAAGATTCACTTTGCTGATCAATAGTTATTTTATGTTTTACTAATTTTGTTTTCACTGCTCATCTTTTCACCATTTTGTTCTTTACAGACTTCTGGAGGAAAACGGATCCGTCTGGGTGGGACATTTAAATTCATATTGCATAGCGAGACATTTCTTACTGCTTTGATAAATTACCAATTAAATTAAATTTCTTAAATCTGCTTTTAGTCAGAAATAAAGTCAATAAATGATATCAACCAGCAGGAAATCAATTACTGTGATTTTTCTTCAATCAGGGATGAGATTCTGAAAAATAATGTGAAATAATAGGAAGAAAATTTCATGTCCATTTATATGATAAACGAAAATATTAAACTGGAAAAACATCAAACTAATAAGTAAAATAAGAAAATTGTCACTAAATTGTTTGTTTACAGGTAGAAAATGAAAATATGAGAGCAAAATATCATCTTAGCAGTTTTTATCTGTTCAAACATCTGGAACTGAACATTTTGTTCCAGTCATGAATAAATTTAGACAACAAATAAATGAAAGTCATTTCCTATAATCTGCTCACATGAATGAAGTCACATGACTCCCATAAACATCACACAGCAGCAGGAGGCATTTAGCATCACAATCAGTGGCATTTAGAAAACAACTGACTGGACCGAAAACGGATCAGAACCACAATGGAAAGGAGGTCGAATCAAATTAGATGGAATTTTTGCATTTTATCTCCAGAATTAATCAAAAATGCTTCTTATATTAATAATTAGACAAAAAACTGACTGGTGGAAAGGCAACATGTCGGGGTTATTTATCATATCTGCTAAAAAAGTGGGAAAATATTGGAGAAATATACATTTATAAACTAACCTAATCTATTTTCCTTCTTTTTATATTCTTCTGTGTTTTTTCCATTATTGTTCTGTATTTTTAATAATTTGTATACATGTGTTGAATTTATTTAGTTCATTTTCCATTGTTTCTTTTTTGTTACCGTCGTAGTAAAATGATGGTTCCTGAAAAACTGGACTTGATTCTATATTTTTTCCATTTATGTTTTGCATTTTTTATAATTTTTGCATTTTTGTTTACTTCTTCTTCTACTATTTTTATTTCTGTTTTATTATTTTACTGGTAGAGTGAAATATGTAATAACTTCATGCAGCAGGGACTCCGTAACATTTCCAGATTCTGATTTTACATTAAAAGTAGTAAGTTTACCTGTTTACTGCAATATTTTAACAGGTTATGTTTAAAAATCTGGATCATTTTGACTAGAAAGTAAGTAAAAAATGGACATAGACGTGAAATGTCCTTTTTGAGCATCACTGCTGCTGATTTACAGCCAATGAACGTCACAAACACACTTCAGGACGACGCCACAGCCAGTTTGACGACACAAAGGCGGCGCATGCATGCAGGCGGCTGCAGAGGAGGCGGGATGGGCGTGGCACACAGTCATGAGGTCAGTACCGTTACGGGATTGGCTGGCGCTGGAAGCGGCAGGAAGCTCATTGGGCTGAGCGGAGCCAATGGCATGGCAGGGCGGGGTCTGAGGGTTACCTGGGCAGCAGGCGAAGCAGAGCGGAAAAAGCAAAGCGTTACGCACTCACACACCGACACACACCCGAGGATCCGGCCAAACTCCGGGAGTTATCGTCCATCTGAGCAGGAAGCAGCAACGACTTGGACAAAACACGGCGACAGAAAAATCCGCCGTGAAATGACAGCAAAACGTCACATCGCACAAGCAGAGGCTCAGACTTTCTCATCCGGATCCATTTTTATTCGGTATAAAGAAGCTTTGATGTCACTTCCTCATCCAGAAAGCTGGAGTTAGCTCACGTAGTTATAACAGAAGCACAAGATGTAACTAAATCTGCTAAAAATGGGAAAATATAAAGAAATATGTGAACTAAACTAATCTGTTCTCTTTCTTTATTTTTTCCATTCTGTTTCACTTTTTTAGTCATTTGTATCCCGCTTTTTTATTTGCTTAGATAATTTTCTACTTTTTTAGATTTTCCTTTAAATCGTTTATCAGACATGTAATTATTTCATGCAGCTGGGACTGTGTAACATTTACAGAATCAAAATAAGTAAATGGTTAAATATGGAGGTAAATCCAGTGAATATAAATATTAAATCACTGCAGAACAGAGGAAGGAGGTCGCTGTTTATCACTGCAGTTAGACGCAGAAATCTGAATCTGAATCCAATAAAGCATGAAATAAGGTTTTTATTACAGAGAGGAAATCAGTCCAAACTGCAGTGCGACACACAGATAAACTCAGAGGTTCGTCACAATAACAAATTATGCTGGACGATAAATTGTCCCAGAAATTATAGCGATAAACGATAATATTGTTGTCTTGAGACCATTTTAAAGTAACATAATGATAATAACAGCGTAATAATGCAAAATCTCAAAGATAAATAAACTTCAAATCCTAATGAAGAGTTAACACTGGAACTGGGAGACATTTTAAATATCCCAAATAAAATTACTTATAAAGTCTTTGTAAACAAAATTGCTATAGTTGAGACCAAAGACTGAAAACTTTTATCACACAGTAGAAAGAGAGAAAAATAATAAATTATGAAAATGGAAATTATTGAGCTCGTTTTAATTTATCTCATGATTAACTGATTTATCGTCTGCACTGACTCTACATGTCTGATCTGTCAGCCATTATCAGGTCATCATGCTGTTTGTAATGCATCCAAATCCTAACCGACTGCAGCGTTTAGCCGCTGCAGAGCAAACAGGATGAGGAGGCAGATCAAAGATCAACACCAAACTGGAAGGCAATCGCTCCAACCTGCTGAATAAAAACATTTTCCTGATCAACCAGAACCGACGGGTCACATTAAGACACTCAGCTAAAGGCCCAACATCCCATCCTGCTAACGCTTCCTGCAGCCAGTCAGTACCTGACACTTGAGAAAATAAACTAATTTTTCAGAAACAAAAGAGAAAACACTTCCTTAAAGTTCGCTGACAGAGGCAGGAGTTTTAAAACCAACAGAAAATTGACGGGGAATAATTTCTCCCCATCAATGCACTCTGCCACCATCTTGTTTCACAGCTTTTATTTATTTGTCAACTCCCAGAAGGATGACTGAAATAATGCATGTTTTCTTTCTTTTTTTAGAAAAGAAAGCCAGAAAAAGAAAACCGATTAAAACTGGAAATCAGGTTTGGTGTGAAAAATGTTATTTTTATGCCCTGCTGCCGGACAGGAAGTGGTGGAAACTCTTCGCTTTTCTCCAGACTGGACCCCTAAAGGAGACTCTGACTGGTAATGTTGATGCTTTAAAAATCTAAACAAAACAGTCCAGCTCCAACAGTTGGATGCATTTCCATAATTAATCCATTATATTCCTAATTTAACAGATTAAATTTGCAGTTCATCCCATCCAATAAATCAGTTTTGAAGCATTTCTGATGCAGAAAATGTGAGTTTCTGAGAACGCAGCCCATCATCTCCGTCCTGTAGCTGTAAGATGAGATGCTGCTGTTCTGCTGCAGTGGGCCGCAGATCCCAGATCAGGCAGCCGGGGCAGAACCAGAGCCGCCGCTGGGCGGACCCCGTCCCCAGGCCGGAGCCAGAGCCGCCGCTGGGCGGACCCCGTCCCCGGGCCGGAGCCAGAGCCTCAGCTGAGGACAACTGATGGATAAAACCAGCGGCGGTTCATCGCTGATGTAACGGAGAAACAAACAACAGAACGCCGTGAATCAGGAAGGAAACGAGCCGTAATGTCGCACTTAGAGTTTCTGCATGCGGCCTTGTGCTCAAGGTGAGACTCTGTGTCTCCCAGCATGGGAATAAAACACACACACACGCACACACACACCTGTAGCCCCGACCAGCAGCGGTGAAGCCGTTACCTGCTCAGGTCGGATGATGCGAAGCCCTGTGAGGTTTGCTGCTCCTGCATTGCAGCCTCCACACCCTTTTCTTCCTACATCACTTCTCCTCCTCACATCATCACTTCCTCCTCTCTCATGTCTCCACCCTTCCATCCCACCATCCCCCTCTTCCTCTCCACCTGACCTCCACTCCTCCTCTCCATCCCCCATCCCTCCATTACTCCCAGTCTTCCCATGACATCATCACCATCACAACAAAGCTCCCGGCTGAGGCTGAACTCACCTTCGGCTCCGTCAGGCGGCCCTCCCCAGGTCCAGCGTTTGGGCCTGTTGTCCAGCTGCTCCCGGGCCTCCACGCCGCCGCAGCCACCGCCGCCGCGCCGCTCGGCGCCCCCGGCTCGCCGGCGCACCAGGGCCTCCAGCCTCTCCTGCTCGTTGCGTTCAGAAACAGGGAAGAAGAGACATTCTCTCACCGAGCCATCGCTACGGCGACGGACGCCGGGCGATCCGCTCGGAGACGGATGCGCCATGGCAACCGCGTGCAACAGCAGCGTCTCCCCCTGCGTCCTCCTGTCTGTCAGTCAGAGTGTCATGATACGGCAGCGCCGCGCCTTCGCTCGTCCGTCTGCCGGCTCCGACTCCCTCTCTCTCCTCCCTCTCTTTACCTCGATCGCCCACTCCCTCTCTAATGACAGAGCACATTGCCTGGCAGGAGGGGCCAGCTGCAGCTTGTCACCAACCCCCGACACACACACACACACACACACACACACACACACACACACACACACACACACACACACACACACACGCACACACACACGAAAACACTCCATGTTGTGTTGTCATGCAATTATTCTGACATTTGTTTTAACATACAAACGAGCTGCACACGACATTATTCAATATATTTTCATTAAATTATTTTTTTCCAAGTAAAAAATATTTAATCAGAAACAAAAGCAGAACTCAACTGCAGAAATAAAAAATATAAAGAAGCAGCTGAATTATGACTTAAAAACATAAAATGGACAGAAAAAAAGATTATTGCCACAACAGGATGGCATTTCTATGGCTGGAACTAATTATTGTTTTAGTAATTGATTATTATATTGATGAATTTGTTGATTAATCAATTATTCTGGTGATTAATCAATTATTCGAATAATTATTCCAAGAATTTTTTGATTATTTGTAGCAAAGGATGCTGATTATTTGTCATTAATCTGCTTCCTGAAACTAGAGATGCAACTAAAATTCATTTTAATAATAAATTATTCTGACAAATAATCAATTTTTCTACTAATTGATTAATCAGATAAAAAAACATTCTGCAGATTTTTCATTTAACCATTACAGCTTATTTTATACATTAGAAATACATAAAAATTACAAATAATCAAATAATTCAACTCCTTTTTTAAATAAGAAAATCAACATTTTATTCCCTGAAGCTCAATAACAGCACTCTGTGGTTTTCAAACATTGGCCAACAGATCTGATGTGAATAATCTGGTGATGGCTCATTAAAATGTAACGTTGCTCAGGTGACTGTTTGGACTTTATAGCTTTGTAAATGCAAAGCACTTTGAACTGCCTTGTGATATACAAATAAACTTGATTGATTGATTGATTGATTGAGTGAACGCTTCATTATTTGCAGCAAAAGATGCATCTGCAGCTAAAAAAATAATTCTAACATTAACAAGTGAAAAGCTCAGACTTTCCTGGTTTTTAAAATCTGAATTATTGTATTTTAAATGATTAATTTGTTTTCGTATTTCCATGCTGTAAACATTCAGCCCTCGTTTCTGTTTTTATTCTGAATGTTTTCTTGATATTTTCCTCCCCAGACCTGCAGCAGCTTCGCCGTCACTCTGCCAGCTGCTCCAGTTAACTGCCTGTTTATACGGGATGGAAATGCCCCGGCTCAGCACTGAGGGGGGTTTGCTGAAGGTGCATGCAGAGTCACGCACTGCAGGAGGACGGAGGGGGTGCAGCGCCAGAGAACGGGGGCAGAGCGAGCAGAAGTGGACAGAATCTGAAACAGAAGCAGATCAAAGATGGAGCAACCGCTGGGGATGGATTAGCCGACTGCAGCAGAGGCTGTTGCTGTATCCTGATGCAGGACAGGGAGAAACTCCAATCACAGCTAAAATTACCCATTAAATACGATCAGGACGAAATGTAGCCAATTCAGGGCTTATTGAAGGATCTAATGATATCTGTTACATTTCCTCTTCTGCCATAATAAAGAATCGGCTGGAATAACGAGAAGCAAATTTGTGTTAATCCAGGATATTTACAAGGCAAATGCGCCTCTAGTAGCTGTAATTAACTAATTTTAATCTGTAGAGCCATTTTCTGACAGCTAATAGGTTAAATACTCGACTGAGAAGAAGTTTATTTACATATCAGTCATTATAACAAACTTTACTGGACGATAAATTATCCCAGAACAATAACATTGTTGCTTTGAGACCATTTTCATGGCATAATAAGGAATGAACACATTCTCAAATAAACTTTAAATTCTGAATAACATTTAACACTGGAACTGGAAGACTCTAAAATAATGGAAATCATCAGGTTTTTATGTCAGTTTTTATGTAAATCGCTAAAATAGATTGGTCCAGACAAAATCCTTCTGTCAGGTGAGCTGACAGAAGGATTTTAAAAACAAAGATGGCGTCCAATGTTCAGATCCAAAACTAATTTATGTGGTTTGCTTGCAAACGAGAGTGATAATGATCATTTACAGATAAAATAATTCCTTACATTTCAATTCTACTTTTACGTTTTACTCAAATTTATATGTTCAGGTTTTCATTCTTCGTATTCTGACACATTGATCTCATATCTGTCTTTCGCTCTGCTGTCATCGACCGTCTGCTCCAGGAAATGGAAAATTAAAGTGATGTCATTTCCCCAGGTGGCCGACCAATCGTTATGTCATTAGGTTATGTATATGGATGTGAATGGGTGGGGCTGACAGCGGATAAATGACACATCTACAAACATTACATCCAAATGTCGCTCCGTCCTCCACTAACTACTTCATAAAGTATTTTACTATGGAAAACTGATCCTGCCAAAACTGACAAAAACCCCCCATAAAATTTAAAATAAATAAGGAAATAAAGCTGAAAATAAGAAGTGAATAGATAAACATGGAAATAAAAATTAATGAGGAAATGAAATTGAAAAAAAATTAAGAATTAAAAGAAAAAATAAAACAGAAAGGGTAAATGAGAAAATAAAATTGAAAATGAACAAATATATCGGAAAACAATAAATTAATAAATATGTTGTAATTTCCACCTTTATTTATTAATTTTCTCATTTAATTATTTATTGTAAATTTTGGCAGTATTAGTCCTCCATATAAACCTGCCAAACTAAAGACAATAAAACACTGGACTTGCCAACACAATATAGTTACTTGATACAAATATGTATTTATTATATTAATATATAAAATTGTATAATCAGATAATATTTTGATTTAAAAGCAGGATTCACATTAAATCATTATAAACTCTACAGACTCGGCTTTTTGAACATTTTGGTTGTAGGATTAAGAAAATATGAGCAGAAAGCACAAATATAGCTTTGTTAGTTGTTTGTAATGAAAATTAGTTATTTAAGAACGAGGAAAAACCTTTTCAGTTTTTTATCCATTACTCAGTTTTGAAATTAAAATACAATATTTTCAGAATTATTTGTCATTTTTGATACGTGAAAACTAAAGTGACCTTACAGTGACATGCTGAGGTTCAACAGTATTAAATACAATTAATTTCTGAATGAACAGGATCCAACATCACAGCTGCAGTCGTGTCCAGACGTTTGACACATCAGATCCAGATTAACTCCCTACTAAGTTAACCTAAACTTTCATTTATAAAAAAATCCTATTTCAGTATTTTCTGCTCAACTTAATCACCAAACGTCCTTAAAGTCACTCAGAAGCAAGATGGAGGACCAACCATGTGAATACTGACACTTCACATAAATTTGATGTATTTGTTTATAAAAAGCTTTAAAGTGCAGCAGGTTAACCATAATGGAGGCGATCTGTACCAGGTCCAGTCTCTATTGATCCGGCCATTCACTGCATGTCTCTGCTCTCTCAAATAAAGAGCCATAAAAACCAGACAAAACTTCCCAGTTTGCAGTGCTTTTATTGTATAGTTGGAGTCATAAATGAGACTTCAGGAAAAGCCAAATAGTCGTTAACTGGAAGGTAGAAGAAACAGAAAGAAACTTTAAAAATCCAGCAGGATTTAAAACTGAAGTTCTGCCTGGATTATCAGGACGGACTGGATCATTTTTCTGCTGTTTGCAGATGTGGAGCTGCTCGGGAAAACTGATCTGACTCATGATGCAGAAACTCAGCCAAGCTTTTCATGTGCCAGCCGGACGGATGAACACAGTTTGGCCAACAGACAGGAAGTCACTGGAGCTGTGGCATTATTAGTCTTCCTCACTTTCAGCAAACAGAAACTGAGCTACAGATCAACTCAGGTAATTCAGCAACACAGGAGAGGAAGAAAGGAAGTGGAGAAAACAGAAAGATGGATGGATGGACGGATGGATGGACAGACGGACAGATGAACCAACAAATGGATGGATGGATGAACAGATGGATGGATGAATTGATTAACAGATGAATAGATGGATGTATTAACGGATGGTTGGTTGGATGCTTTAGCTCCGCCTCTCAGTCTATAACCAGGAAACATGGCTGCTGTTCTGTTTACACTCTGTTTTGTTAGCGTATTTTTAAGTTAAGCTTTATCTTCCCCATCCTGTGGTGACCTCTGACCTTCTCTGCATCCTGCTGCTGCCGTCTCTTCTCCTGGGCCGCCGCCCGGCGCTGCTGCTCCTTCCTCCTCTGCTGCTCCATCTTCCTGCCTCGCTCCTCGGCGCAGCGCTCCAGCTGCTGCTGCGCGCGCCGCTCCTTATCCTGCAGCGACCGCTCTGATGGCCGCCCAGCAGGAAGACAAACACACGCATCATCATTACGGCCCAAATGTTCACATTTTTCACACAGCTGCACTAAAAAATGCTGCCTTTAAATTGTAATTGATTTTTTTCCCTGTCAGTGTTTTAAAGTGTTTGGAAGTGGCGCCACCTGCTGGAGAACTGACCTTGGGTTCTCTGTCTGCTCTCTTGTCTTTCTTTAGATAAATTCAGCCGAGAGCCTGGAGAAATGAGAAAGAAGATAAATATTCACTTCCTGTAGTGTATTAAAATGTCAGAGTAGTTCCAATTTAATCACAAATATTAAAAACTATATTTATATATTGCATTGTTTTCACAGCAGAGTTCCTGGTGTTTACCTGTAGGACTGGACGGTGACTGAACAGGTGAAGTATGTCTGCTGCTGGTCAGTGTAGCAGGAGGAGGAACCAAAGCTGAGATTTTACAGATAAAAACATCATCAACATTAAATATAAATCCAATTTCTGCTTGCATCCACAGCCGCCAGTCAAAATAAAATGAATCAGCTGCCATCCCTGTGTGGAGGTTGGGGTCAAGGGTCAGAGCAGAGCTGTCTGAGCAGAACCCTTGGAGCCCAACCTCCAGCCATGTTGTCTTTTTTCACATTCAGTCACTCAAACTGACATGAAATCAGCCAGAAGATGTCAGAGGACAGATGGAGGCTCACAAACATCTAAAAACAGATTCTCAGCTCAGTCATCAGACATGCAAATATATGCAAATCTCAGTTTAGTCCCAACCCAACCGGGGCTCTGGCTCCACTTTAATTAACCGCAGGATGAAATTACATAACAGTGAAATATTTACATATTTACAGTCATATGGCGTCACCTTATTTTATAATGACAAGCTGAATAAATGGCTTTACAGAAAAAACTGCTTAGATATAACAATATGACCACCAGCCTGCAAAACACAACATTTTACCATTTTTGTTAACTTTCTAATGCAAATATCCTAGAACAATTTAAATAAATTCAAATAAGAAGCAACTTTTCATCAAGATAAATAAGCATTTTAAGTAATATAATTATTAAATATATATTTAAAAAGGCATTTTATTTCATTTATAACTGGATAAATTTTGTGTAATAAGCCCGAGTATCCTCTTCATCAGACTGTATTTTCAGTCAGAGGCTTATTCAGAAACACTGTTGTACTGACTGCTACAGGAAATCATTCTTGCCTGCAGCCATTAACATCTATAACAACTTTTTAAAATAATTTTTATATGGCTTACAGTAACATCTAATTTACCTTTGGGAACAATAAAGTAGATCCTACCAGAGCTCCTCATTTGAAGATGGTCTATCCCAGTCGTCTCACCATAATAATTCAAATTGCTACACATTTTTCCTACCTCTAACCCATAAAATTAAATAACAAAATGTCCATTTGCTGGTTAATACATCCCACTCCAATAGTGTTAATAATTTCACCTGACAGTAGTCATAATGTTATGTCTGATTTATCTTCCAACAGCACAGACAAAAATACCTAATATAATAACAATAATAAAAACATTGCATCAAGGACCAGCAGTGTTTTTCCAACTTAAATGTTTCCTAAATTTGAACATTTTACAGAAAAAAGAGGGCGGGAAATGATTTAATCCATGCAGTTAATGCAACAAACACATATTGTTCTCACTTGAATGTTATTTATAAACTGAAATATCAAGAATTGTTTTTTGTCAGCCAGCACTGTAAAGTAGTTCTGCGATTATTTCATCATATTATGAGAACAGTTACCCTGAGTAAGATGGAAAAACGCTAATCAACCCCATTTTGCCTTACCTGTCATGTCAACACGCCTCGGAACCACCTGGGTCATCGTGTATTTTCACCACAGGAACCAGACAGAACCTGGAAAAATTGCTGAACAGTTCCGGTTCGGTTCGACCGACACAGTGACTCAGATAAAATACGAAGAATAACAGAGATGCTGGGAGAGGAGAGGCAGAAAAGGGAGGGGGTGCTGTCAAACATTACCTCTATTTAACCCTGTACAGTTTCCTCTGAGCCTAACCAAAAAATAATGACAATATTTTAACCATATTTAAGGTTTTTGTCTCAAATGAAATAAGCTAACTGCTCAAAATTAAGCTAACAACTGTTTTTACTTTTTATGTATTAGAAAATATATACATTAATATAGAGACACAATAATTAAGAGGAAGTTTATCTAGTAAAAGGAAGGTAATGTCTTCTATATTTGAATAAAAACGGGAACAAATTTGTATTTTGTTCAAATGAAATACTTTCGAATCTGTGGCCGCATCACCATTTGTCTAATTTACATATTAATGCGCCAGCTCACGCCGCACTGCGTCTCCTAGCAACCAGGTAGAGGAACTGCGTGGCGGTAGAATAAACCTTCTTCTGTATAAATAAAACGTTAAAAATGACTCGTCATATGTTTATAATTACAGCATAAAGTAGTTTTAGGTTGAACTGCATCGTTTTCTTCCTCCTCCTTCGTCTGTTCTCCTCACGCGGCTATCAAATTGGCTCGTGTCGGCGCGCACGTGCCAGGCACAAGCAGGCCCCCCCAGCGGCGGTGTTACGTCACAGTTATTACAAACCGAAGCTGGCAGGTGTAATATGGGTCAGCGCAGTTTTAGCTGCTCACACACGTTTAGCGAGTCACAACCGATGGCAGCGCTAAAAATAACCAAAAGAGACTTAAAAAAGCCACAGAAAATACAACAAGGCAACTTACATAATCTGTGATTATCACATTTATCAACGCTAATTATTCAGCCTAAAAAAAACATATAAAATATTTTTTAAAAAGAAATGAGGATTTCTCAAACTTATTACATTCAGAATATATGCGAAACAAATTAAAAATATATTTTTAATTTAAACACTGTCTCTGTAATTGTTCTAAACGTTTTTGGAATTCAATATGGATGGTGAAGTCCATCTGAAATGGCTACAGTATCAACCAGGACTGCATAAACACTACCATGAAAGTGCTTTATTAAACTAAAAGATTTTAATGGTAAAAAATAAGGTTGTTGTATTACCATGGTTACAATCTGATGTGACTAGTTTGATATTTTCTTTGTGTTTGAGCTTCAGTTTGTCCATAAACACACCTCAGGAATTAGTAACCAATTATCCCTGATTGCTTTAAGCTCCGCTGCCTTTGCAGTTAGTGGTGATACAAACATCCAACTTTAATTCTTCAACCAATAAGACCAAATCAAACATTGATTCATTGGTTTTTATTGTATTTTTTGACAGTGTGAAAATAATGCACAAAAAAGCAGATATTTTCTATAAATCGTACAGAAGAGAATCTGCTGCTCAGTGTGTCACATTCACTACTAATAACGTCCTGGTAGGATTCCTCACATCACTGCAGCAGAAATGTTAGCATCTTCAGATGGATCTTTAAAAGGAGCCGCAGATTAAAAATAGTCATAGCTGCTGAAAAAAAGGCACAGATAGAAGAAATGTGTTTTTACAATCCTGAGACTGATCTGAAGTTTCTAGAAATAAACAGCAACATGGCTTCAAACTTTCTCATAATCTGGACAGGAAGAGTTAAGACATTTAGCAGATCATGAGATATTGGTACTTTTTAGTTCAGACTGTAAAAGTGAAGATAGATAAGTAACGCACCATATTCAGATTTTCATTCCTGTCATGAGTTTTTATTAGTAATTAAACTATAAAAATAAATTTCTGCATCTTATGACTACAATTTAGTATTTTATCAAATTGGCAAAAAGTCCTTGTTACCTGCAACGTCAAACAGGAAACATCTAAAACTGTAAATATGAAATGAAAAGCAGTGAAACGTTCATCAGCTCTCTGCGTGAATGAACAGTTTAAACTTCCTGCTGCTTTTGTGTTTCATTTGATTTGACACCTTTCCTTCCACACTGAAGGGTGTTTGCTGATGAAATTAGTGATTTTCCAGCGGGCAGGTCATTAGTAAGGATGGATCAAGCTAAAAATGAACAGATTCTGGTCAACTGCAAATTATCTACCTTCCTAAAATGACATGAAAAATCATAGTTTTTGTCTTTGTGATGAGCTGCTGCTAACTAAAGATCCAGTTTAAACTGGCTATTTGCTGAGTTTATTGAGTTTCTGTGTGTTTATACCTGAGTAAAGCAGCAGCCAGTCGCCAAAAAACGGCTTCAGAGATAATTATCAAGGCTACTTTAAAAGGTAACATGCAGCCAATGAACAGACTGCATGAATGTAATGAATATGTAGTTCTCTGTTTAGCAGCTAAGTCTTTAACGGACCTCTTTATTAAACGAGGCTCTGCAGCCACTGAGTAACTGAAGCCGACTGGATTAATAATCCAGAGTTTCATCTCTGGTTCTAATCTGTCCTCAGCATCAACCGTCCACTTCCTGGTTCTGGTTACCAGGGGCGACCGACAGCGGCGGCAGGTCACCAGTCAGAGCCGAGTCCGACCCGGGTCGGTTGGTTTCCATGGAAACGTCAGAGGCGAGAGTCGCAGGGCAGAGGTCTGAACGCCACCTCTGTGTTTTCCTCCATGATGATGTCGAAGCGGCACATCACCGGCCTGATGGCGGCAAAACGACAGAAAAACAGTTTCCTCTCAAACACAAAGACGGGAACTGATTCAGAACATAGAGAGATCACCCAAAGATCTTAGTTTGAATCATTTAACCTTCAGTTCCATATGCAGGATTTACTTTTAGAAGCTCTAGAGTTTATTTTAATTAGATGTTTTCTGATTCTCAAAAAACAAAAACAAAGCTAAGCTCCTCTACAGCTCAGGATATGACTGAGAATTAGGGCCTGGATAAGAATGTATTTGTTTATTACAAGAGTAAAGTCATAATGTTATGAAAATAGTCACAATAATTCCAGAATAAAATATGATAATACCAGAATAAAGTCATATTATGGTGTGACTTTATTCATTGTTAGTTATATGACTTTATTAGTAATACCAGAAAAAAGTCATAATAATATGAGAATAAAGTCATATTAATGCCAGAATAGTTGTAAAAATTCCAAAATAAAATTGTGATAATACATGAATAAAGTCGTAAAAATGACATCATAATCCTTTCTTTGTTGTTTTATTGATTAAATCTTGTACTTTTATCTGTTACTGGACTTGAAATCTGATTGGTTTTAAATTTAAGGCACAAAACTATCAGAATGATATAAAAACAGTTTGAAACAAAGAGGGAAACTGAGAGAACTGAGCCAGAAGTCCAAAAATAAATCATAAAAGGTTTAAAACCATCAGTTTAGATGATGAGTGTGGTGACCTCTGACCTGTCGGGTCGCTCCAGCGGAGTGAAGCGAATCCTCAGCAGCCTGATCTTGTAGCGAGGGCCGATGATGTTCCCGGTGTTGATCCTCATGGAGATCTTCTGGACGTTCTGCAGATCCTCATCGAACTGGGCCAGCAGCCGAGTGGAGGTGTACTGCTCCAGTCGCTGCAGCTTACTGCCACAAACCAGGAATATTTAAACTAAATCAGAAAAACCAGGAATATTTCAACTAAATCAGAAAAACCAGGAATATTTAAACTAAATCAGAAAAACCAGGAATATTTAAACTAAATCAGAAAAACCAGGAGTATTTAAACTAAATCAGAAAAACCAGGAATATTTCAACTAAATCAGAAAAACCAGGAATATTTCAACTAAATCAGAAAAACCAGGAATATTTCAACTAAATCAGAAAAACCAGGAATATTTCAACTAAATCGGAAAAACCAGGAATATTTCAACTAAATCAGAAAAACCAGGAGTATTTAAACTAAATCGGAAAAACCTGAAATATTTAAACTAAATCGGAAAAACCAGGAGTATTTAAACTAAATCGGAAAAACCTGAAATATTTAAACTAAATCAGAAAAACCAGGAGTATTTAAACTAAATCGGAAAAACCTGAAATATTTAAACTAAATCAGAAAAACCAGGAGTATTTAAACTAAATCGGAAAAACCTGAAATATTTAAACTAAATCGGAAAAACCAGGAATATTTAAACTAAATCAGAAACTCAGTTAAAATTAATACAGTTTATTGGCAGGGTCTGTAATTAATTAAACATATATTAATCAAACCAAACACAGATAAAATTAGCAACACTTTCAGAATAAAAACTTTTTTTCTGCTAAACTAGACATGAGCTGAACACCAAATACATTCGTAGTTTTTAATCTGTTCTTTAGCCGTCAGATTGTTTCAAAATGTTTTTCTATCCATTGAATCTGATCATTCATGGAGCTTCTTTGGAAATGTGACTTTGGTCTGTCCAATGCTAACATGTAGCATTAGCTGCTATGTTAGCATTGAGATGCTATTTTAGCATGAATAGGCGTCCAATCAGATCGTTCAGAGGCAGAAATTAACCCGCGCCTCCATCGCTGCTGTTAGCAGATGTCACTTGGACGTCAGATTTATGGGTGTACCAGGAACAAACAAATCCTGTTCAGGACTTCTATATGTTAAAAAAAAAGAAAAACAAAGTGATTAATTGGGTAAAAAACTTTAACGTGTTGAAATCTACCTAAGTAATTAATCAAAAGTCCTGGCGCTAGTTTTAATACCAACTTATTCCAAGTATCATTTTTAAAATTTGCTTTTAAATGGCCTGACATAGATTAAAAGTGGAGCAGCAAGAGCAAATGAGGTGGATTAGCAGAGCTGGCTAACAGCTGTCTTCAGTCAGAGGTCTTTGTGTATTTGCTGGGAGACTGACTGCTACTGGAGACCTTTGCTGCCCACAGAATCGCCACTCACAACAAATATTTGAAGATACCTGCATGATATGAGCTACAGCTGCTAAAACCTTTGAAATACTTTCAGGAATCCTGAAGAAGTTCTGGTCCAGACTAAAGGAAGTCCGGACCAGAACCAGGCGATCTGGATCAGGACTTTGCCAGCCTGGTGTTGTACCAGTCAGGAGTCGAACTCACTGGTCTATCTGGGCCTCTGTGAAGTTCCTGCCGCTGTGCAGGCGGATGTAGACGACCCCCCAGCGCAGGTACTGGTTCCAGGTCACCATGTCCACTCTGTAGCTCAGCTCTGCCCCCCACAGGACACACAGAGTATTACAGCACCTTCCAGGACGTATTTACTTCAGAACCAGGTTGGGGTGTGAAAACCTTAGCAGGACTCACTCTGGTAGGGCAGGGCAGCCGTGGTGCTGAAGAAGACTTTGGTCTGTCCCATCTTCACCAGAGCGTCTCTCCACTGGCTGATGTTGTAGCCTGCAGGCACAGACCAGGAATCAAATTATAATGGTTTTACCTGGGATTTAATGTAATAAATTAAATTTCTATAACAGAATGACACTAAAAATATGAGTGATATTGTTTTGGATTTATTTTTTGTCGTTAAGTTGGAAACTATGTGCTTTTTTCAATGTATCTCAATTTTAACAACACATAAAAAAGTATCCTTCTGCTAAAGCTTAATAAGAGTTTAACTATTTGGGTGATTTTTTTTCAGTTTATTTGGTCAAGAAAATGTTTTTGTCCACTTACAGCAACAAAAATGAGAACTCTCCACAAAAACTCTCCATTAACCAAGTTTAACCAAGTTTCTATTGAGTAAAAAGTCACTGGATGTTTATGACAACATGTTAGGATCATGCTAGAAATTAAAAAAAATGAATAAAATGACAAGAATAAACTAGTAAAATTATGAGCTAAAAGTCTTATGAAAACAAACTTGTACGAGAATAAAGTCATAAAAATACACATTAGCCAGGAGACCAACAAATTATTCCAAGAGGCACAGTCATGAAGTGGTGGTTTGGAGGTGGTGAGGATGAACGCAGAGACCCAGGTGATGATGATGAAGATGATTTAATAAGGAGAAGCTCAAACAGTCCAATGCAGGCGGCACAGCAGAGAGAATAGCACAGAGCTAAATACCGGTAGCAACTGATAGAGGACTGAAAAAACAAGAGCTGATGCCGACACAGGACTTAACCAGTTCTACTGAGACGACTGACGCTGACAAAGATGAGGACAAGAAACAGAGACAACAGGTGGACTTAAATACACACAGGTAATCAAGGGAACAAGACACACCTGGGAATAATCAGGGAATCACAGACTCACAGGGGAACAGAACGAAATAAACTCAGAAAAACCTAGAAATAAATACACAAAAAACTCAAATCCTCACAGGCACAAATGGCCCATGAGCCACACTTTGGACTCGCCTGGTTTAGACAGAAGCTGAGGTGTGTGTGTGTGTGTGTGTGTGTGTGTGTGTGTGTGTGTGTGTGTGTGTGTGTGTGTGTGTGTGTGTGTGTGTGTGTGTGCGTGTGTGTGTGCGCGTGCGTGCGTACCGAGCACAGGACAGGAAGCAGGCTTGAAGGCGTCACACTGCAGACACTGTCCGTCCAGGAAGCGGCTGTAGGAGGAGCAGGGGTATCCGGTGAGCCGGCAGGTCCGGTTCAGGGCGCACAGGAACAGGAACACGGAGCGCTGGTGGTCGCACACAAAGTACGATTTACCTGCAGGAGGACGAGGAGTAGCTGAGCAGGTGAGGGGTAATGATACCTGTGTGAGCCTGTGGGGGCGGAGCCAGAGGGTTTTACCTGAGAAGATGGTTTTGGGGCATCCTGGTTGGTCGATTCCACCGTTGGCGTAGAAATCAATGTGGCCGTGAGCTCCTCGGAGCCCGAACGCTGCCAGGAGGAAAAACTGATCAAATTCTGACTGTTTTTATTCAGTTATCAATTAATATGCAAACTGTTTATAAATAATGGAGCTCCAATTTATCGGCCAGGTGATTTATTGGTGCTGATTTCCTTAACTTTGAGAGATTGGTGATCGGCCGGTTCTTACATGCTAAGCTGATCTGATCTACTTCAGAAAAGGTGTAAAAATCATCAACTGTTCTGGTCTGCAGTGAGGAGTTTGACCATCAGGTCATGTCTGAATGTTTACAGCTAATAATAACCACCCCACTGTTGCCAACTTAGTGATTTCTTGCTAAATTTAGCAACATTTCAGAAAAAAAAAAAATCAATATTAGCCAAAATTGAAATTGGCTAAAGATCGGTAACCAGAAAACTGCAATCGGTGCAGCCACAGTTATAAACATTAGAATCGGTGCTTTAGCTCTAAGTTTTATCAGTTAGAATCAAAATGATGGGATTGATTCACAGCTTGGTGTCTTAGTGTCAGGACCAAATGAACCTCAGCTCCGTTTCCACCAAACGCTGAGGTCAGTGTGTGATTCTCACAGTTCATGTCGGTGTGCAGAACGTCCACAAACATGGCGTCCGACGGGTCCAGCCGCTCCTCCGGGGTGGCGCTGGTGAACATCGGCCCGGCTGGGTCCAAACCTGCAGCACACACTAACGTCAGTCAGTCTACAGAACAGATTCAGGCTGACAGCCAATGAGACAAAGAAGACCTGTGAGGTCATCACACTAC
This sequence comes from Poecilia mexicana, assembly GCF_051168715.1. Classification (NCBI taxonomy): domain Eukaryota; kingdom Metazoa; phylum Chordata; class Actinopteri; order Cyprinodontiformes; family Poeciliidae; genus Poecilia; species Poecilia mexicana. The sequence goes on from NW_028263384.1 coordinate 1,911,082, forward strand.
ATTTTATTTAGTGGCATCCGAGTAAAGAGGTGGGGGAATGAAAATACATGCCAAACTTTTCAGAATGTTATGTAAAAAGTTCATTTTTAATAACTTTGTGTTGGATTGTTAGATAAAATCTCAATAAATAGATTAAAATATGTAACACGAATAAATATGAAAAGCTTATAAATACTTTTGCTAATTATTATTTATTATTGTAAATACTACAGAAGACAGTAAGCAGACAGATAAATGCTGAGTATTTGTGACTGCAGGTCATTTTCATGGACAGACTGAATGACCTGAAGTCTTTCCTCTCGTCGTTGAGCCGTTAGCTTCTCTGGTTGGATGCTAACAGTTTTACCTGTGATGCGGCCGATCGCTCCCTTCAGGTTCGCTCCCACAAACCCGGCCAGGTGAGCTCCCAGGCTGACGCCGATGAGATGGATGGAGCTCAGAGAGGCGCCTTCCTCCTGCAGCGACACGTTCAAGCAGCATCAGGAGCTGACAGGCCAGAGAGCTAATCAGATAAAATGAGGTTTCTTTAGCGGGAACTTTCATTCTACCGATTAAACCCGTGGAGCGAAGCTCCAGCTGCAGCTCCTGTAGAGAAGTGTGACTGGATGTGGAGTCAGTGGAGTGATGGTGATGCGTTCACTGACTCAGACTGCTTCATAATTTCATAATCATAATTTTCAGATATTGTTTACGTCCTGATTACAGCGTCTGGCTTCTTCTGGTGCAGATTTATTAAGGTTTTCTCACATTAATGACGTAAAATAAAACGTGACATGACGGTTCAGACTACAGACACTTTAAAACAATCTGATTTAGTTTCACATGTGCAAGAAAAACAGATTAGATGAAAATTATTAGGGGTCATACAGTATGAGGGCCGCTTTCACCTGCTGTGTGAATGTAGCTAATCTCACTCTTTGTGTTTATAGATTTGTCAGTTTTTTATTTATTTAAGAAAATCAGAGTTTAAAACAACAAAAACATTTCCTGGGTCTCCTTGTCAGCCTCTGAGCTGAAAGCATCCCGGTCCAGAACCTCTCGCTCTCATCTACTCAGGCTGTGTTAACAGAATGTGACCCAGGTCGGATTTTTCTGCCGCCTCACCTCCATGGTTCTGATGAAGCCCGTCAGGTTGAGCGCCGCCTCCCTGGTGTAGGTCACGGCGGTGAAGTAGTTGAGGTTGGCCGCTCCTCGGTTCCAGTCCACCACGATGACGTTCATGTCCTCCTGCTCGGCCAGCAGGCGCACGATGCGGTTGATCCAGATGGGCGGCGCCCCGGTGGGCCGGTAGCCGTGGATGACGAAGGCGGTGGGGCGCCGCAGGTCCAGGAGCGGCTGGGAGGACAGGCGGTGGTGGGCGACCTCACGGCCGCAGTCCGGGTTGGAGCGCGTGTAGAGCAGCAGGCGGACGTACAGGCTGGTCCCCATGAAGCAGTGGGACAGGTCCAGGTCCGTGAAGTTATCACAGGGCTCCTCGGTGCCGGACTCACCTGGACGGACATCATGGAGGTCAGGGGTCAAATGAAAATTAGAGCAACATCTGAGTCTGATCAAAAAGAAGATGAAGGATAATTCCACTACCTGTTGCTCTGTTTGGAAAATATTCTTCACTTTTTTGTATTTATATGTATTTATTTTAGTAATTAATTAATTTATTGATTATTCTGACAATTAATTTAAAAAATTGGTACATTCTGCAGAATTTTCATGTAACCACTCGTCTTTTTACACAGTTTTTTTATTTTTTAAAACAAGTTTAAAAATAAAAATCCAACATTTTAGTTTAATTTATTAACTATCAGTAACTTCTTCATACAAGATAATAAATCTAAGCAAAGAAACAAAGTCATGATTGTATAGATAAATAAAGATCTAAACTGCGGGAATTTAAAATAAATCCCATTAAAACATATGAAATATGTTGAGTAATAATAAAAACATTTCCTCCATACAGAAACATTTCCAACCTCCTAAATGACCTAAATTGATTGTTTTTCCTATTGAACCTTGGATCCAGTTAAAATGTGCAGAGATAAAAGATCAGATGGTGATTTAAAGTGTGAATGGAGGGATCAAGTCTTTGCTGTTTCAGTGAGGGATCATTTAATAATCAGGATAAATATTCAGCCTATTTTAAGGATCTGAAGCCTCCTAATCTAATCTCACTTCATCATCCCAGAAGATTTAAATCAGGACATTTCTGTTTTTATGCCTCAGATGGCATTAAAACTAAATATACACTAAGTTGGATAAAAACCGCAAAGGAAACAAATATCAAAGCCTTCCTGTAGATGAGGAATTACTTTCAGGCTAATCGGATCAGGGAGTTATCTGTTAAGTGATCAGGGAAACCCGGGAGTCCCAGCGGATCCGATCACCACAGAATGTTCTTCCTGAGAGGATCGATGTGGCGCCAAACATTAAGCAACGTCTGCTGGCTTTAACTTTCAAACACAGAGAGATTAAAAAACTATACAACATTAGGGAATAATGTGGAAATAACAGTATTATGTCAGGATGTCAAATCAGCAGCTACATTAGAAACAGCTGATCAGCCACCCAAAGGGTTAAGACAACTGGAGAAGTCTCTGTCTGCTTCATGTTTAGATAAAAACCAGAAGAAAAAGTTAAGCTGGAGAAAAGTGTTTGAATGCTGATGCTGCCCTCTGTCTGCACACCAGGGAACTGCAACGCCATGTTCTAAGTTTAATGTAAAACAAAAATAAACTAATAAAAATAAAGCTAAAGAAGCTGAGATTATGTGAAGGCATCAAGCCGAACCTGACCTCACATCCAACATGGCTGCTGCAGTAAGATTTAAATTCTGACTGAATCTCTGAAACACTCGACTTTTTAGTGTTTGAGACAGAAAAATACATTTGTTATTGGTTTGTTTTACCAACAGAGATGCAGAAGAGTCAAAGGTTAATTTCTTTCTGACTTGGACATTTTTTAATTCCTGTCATTTGGTGCGTAGGAAACCAAACCATCTGGGGGTTTAACTTTAACACAGATATATACTTTAACATTTGTTTATTAGGAATGAGAATTTTAATTGATTTGATGTTTTCAGCAAAGATAAAACCTGTTGGAACTTAGATCACGATGTGCGAGTTCCAACTTTTCATCTGTTTGAATTGTTGCCTGCTGATGCATTTGCTTAATAACTGGATGTTTGAACTTCCAGCTGTTGAGTTGAAATCAAATAAACTGGAGAAAACCCTGCAGTGTTCACACCAAACCTAAAATCCAATATGGCGGCTGCTCATAACCTAGTTTTACAGAGTTAAAGTTGTAGTAAAAAGTTGATTATTTTCACTTTTGATGGTTTGTATCACACACAATCAGCATAAATCATAATCAGTTTGGGAACATTCTGAATGCATCAAACACTGAAATCACAGATGCTGAGAACAGATAAATGTGTGGATGAGCCAAAAGTTTCTCTGGCTGAAAAGAAACAAAACTGAAGTTATTACATTTGGACCTAAAGAGGAGCGATCTAGAGTTATAGATCTAGATTATAGATCTAGAGCCAACACACAGCATCAGTTATTACATCTGGAAACTAGAGATCAGGCTGAACTCTGACCTGAACCTTCAGAGTCACATAAAGACAGTCACAAAGTCGGCCTTCTATCACCTGAAGAATCTCAGGATTAGAGGACTAATGTCTCAGTGAGATCTAGAGAAACTCATCCATGGGTTAATCTTTAGCCGCATCAACTATGGCAACAGCGTCTGCCTAAAAAACTCAATCCTCCAGCTGCAGCTGATCCAGAACGCTGCTGTTGTTCCCACTAAAACAGGAAGATAGAGAACATCACCCAGTTCTACGGTCCTTCTACTGAGAGAAAAGACTTTAAACTACTATTATTAGTTTATAATTCACTGAATGGTTTAAAGATCTGCTGTTGTTGAACCAACCTTCCAGACCTCTCAGGTTTTCTGGTTCTGCTCTACATCCCCAGAACCAGAACCAAACATGAAGAAGCAGCTTTCAGCTTCTATGCACCACAAATCTGGAACAAACTTCCAGAAAACTGTGAAACAGCTGAAACACTGAGTGCCTTTAAGTCCAGACTTAAAACCCATCTGGTTATTGTTGCTTTTGATTCATAATAACAGTGATTGTATTTTTCATAACTAACTGTATTTTGTGTCTTGTGAAGCACTTTGAACTGCTTTGCTGCTAAAATGCTCTACATAAATAATGTTGACTTGTGTCTATTTGTAGTTGACGTGTATGGCTAAACCAAGTTACCATGGTAACTGAGCACTTGGCTCGGCGGTTTGTTGACGTTCAGGTGTAACATGATTAAACTGATTGTTGCGTCAGTCCCAATCGGATCCAAACCGAACATCTTGCTGTCCTCAGTGACCCTCGTTCCCAGCCTCGGTCTTTAGCAGCCAGCAGGTGAACAGCTGCACCATCTTCTCTGGGTTTGCTGAATTATTTGCTGCTCTAAATGAGACAAACGTTTTCCGAACCGCTGAGCCTCAGGTGGCGTTTCCTGCTCTACAAGTAGCACATATAAGTGAGACGGTGGCCTCAATAGGATCAAGCTGCTATAAAAAAACGCCTCATCCCGTCACCACCTGCGCCTTCATGGAGCCAGCCGCTGATTACAGCTGCCTGTTGAATAATGAGGCTGGGGTCAGAGGTCAGCGGGGGTCCAGACACAAACAAACCGTCTGATTCCCGACAGATGGAGACGCCTGTAAATAATCTGTTCCTGCTAAGCCTTCCTTCTTCATGCTCCACTTTTATCAGCAGTTTGTTGTTTTCCTGTTGAATCAGCAGGAGATCAGCCTGAAGGATGGAAGCTGCGGCGAGCAGCAAGTCTGTCAGGGAGCTGGTGGAGTTTCCTACCTTTGCAGAGGAAGAGGAGTCCCAGCAGAGCCAGCAGGCTGCGGAGCGACATCTTTCCTTCAGCTTCAGAAACGGTCTGGACCCAGACTGACAGGGCGGCTGGACGGATCAGGAGGGAGGGAAGGGGGCGGAGCCTCACGCAGGGAACCCTTTCTAGAAGAGGAGGTGGAGGAAGACGAGTGATTTATCCAAACCAGGAGAAGAAGAACGAGGGAGAACTTTCCACACATGAGGGAGAAATCAGAGCTTAATCACTGTGGGGTGAAACATGAACTGATTACTTCACCTGTTGGACATTCTGACACATTTTGTCCTATTAATGGGTCTGATTACTTTAAAACTAGTTTAGGTTATTTCTGACTGTCGGAGCTGAATGAACAAATAGCAACTGAAACAGAGCTTTATTAAAATGTGCAGTAATTAAAATGTGATCAAAGCACTGAGAACCTTTATATGAAGCAGGATCAATAATATTTTAGATACTGGTTGTGTTTTTAATTTAACATCAGCTGCCAGACCAGCTTTGTTTAGAAATGTTGTTAGAGATTATTAATAAAGAAACTTAAGAGGTTTTTATTGCAGCATATATTTTAAGTTTATTGGAGCAAACCAAATTTATAAGGGAATCTGATAAACAGCCTGATCTGGGTTGACATAAAGGCTGTGATGGTTATTAATAGCTGCAGAGATGCGCCGCACCCAGCCGCTCCTCCCTGCACATCCAGCACAAACACATGTAATTTACCTCGAACAGAGAGCCGAGGTTAGACTGAACCTCAGTAATGTTAGACTGAACCTCAGTAATGTTAGACTGAACGTTGTAACCGTGCAATCAGAGCTGGATGCAAATGAAAGTGGAGCCTGAGCGACAGAGGAGAGTTTCTGCAACCAACTTCAGATTTAGTCTCATTTCATGATCATTTTTTATTGAATCATATAAAATGATTTCCTCATCTGTTTAGTGGTGGCATGAATTATTGAGGCAATTTAAGATTTAATTTTGTGCTGGGGGTTTAATAATAAGCCCTTATTTAGACAATTATATTTTTGTTCATCTAAGTTTGAAAAGAAAGAAACAAAATCTGCCTGGAAAACTGGACTAAAATACCACAAAACATAATTTTAATATTTTGACCAGATCAAAATGGATTTTTTATTATACATTACACTGCAAAAAAACAGTGTAACTTTAGTCTAGTTTCTTAGTACACTTTAAATAAGAGAAAAGTATCTCACAAGTAACTTTTCATCAATATTAAAGAGTTACTGACTTAAAAAAGCTTCTATGTTTTGATGAAAAGTTACTTGTAAGTTAGTTTATTTCAAGAGTAATAAGATATTATAAAGTAGACTAAAGTTACTTGGTGAGATTTTGTGTTTTTGCAGTGAACTGATTGTTGCTGGTTCTGTCTGCTTTAGAGACGTTTCTGCATCCTGATGTCAGCCCTTCTGAGTGTCCAGGTTAAAGGTCACTGATAGGCCACAGTGTTCAGATCACCTAAAGAGCTTACCTTTCTAAGCCACGCCCCCTCACCTGTCACCTGACCTGGCTGCTTACAGGTCAAAGTGGATTTCCTGATGAGATCATAGATCAGACTCTGATCTCCCTCAGGCTGTTTGTCCTCTGCTCTCCTCTGAGGCAGCATCAGGTTGAAACATCCAGATCTGAGATCCAACCGGACAGGTGAGGAGGTTTGGTCAGCTGGTCAGGATGCTGCCAGATGGCTGCTGGGGGAGGTCGCCTGGGGTCGCCACTCTGGGAGGAGATCCAGACCATTTATCCCTTCAAACCGTAAAACATTTAGGATCCCAGAGGAGCAGAATGTGAGCCAGGTCCCAGAAGGAAGCTGGAAAACAGAAGAACTTTCTCTGGGTTCAGTTCTTTACATGAACACTGAGGATGAGGAAGGACAAGATGGAGAGACAGATGGATGGATGGATGGATGGATGGATGGATGGATGGATGGATGGATGGATGAACAGATGAATGGACAGATGGATGAACAGATGGATTGATGGATGGATGGATGGATGGACAGATGGATTGATGATGGATGGATGGATGGACAGACGGATTGATGGGTAACTTATTCTCCTAATCTTCTGTTGTGAATGCTCTTCTCATTCTGTTGCCATGGTGACCATCTCGTTAATTAAAACGAGTTTAATTAAATCAGTTAAACTCTTTTAACTGATTTAATTAAAGGATTTCTTGGTGAATTTTTCCCAGAATTAAACCTGCTGGACGTTTGAGTCTAAACTTAAACTGCTGAGATTATTTATAAACTTTAAAAGTCTGTAAAATCAAAGTTTTTACTGTTTCAACTAAAAAAGTTTTATATTTTCACTGGAAAAAAAACACAGGCAAAGTAAAACACCTTTAACTTTTTAGAGTTAAGGAACACAGAAACATCCATGGAATAATTTGCAAACACTTCTGGTTTTATTAAATATGAAAATGTGATAATTTAAAAAACATCTGAGCAGACAGACGGACGTCCTGAGAGCTCAGATTGGTCTGGTTCTGCTTAGCAGCAACTCTTGTCTCTCTGGGTTGGATAACTCAGCGGTATCTGCTGCGTCTTGGTTTTACTGGATCTCTGTGGGGACGATCCAGACCACGATGGAGGCGCCACTGTCCACAGACGCCAGCGTCTGCAGGTATCTGAGGTGCAGAGCCACCGGCGACAGTTCAGACGCCGCCGCCCTTAAAGTACGAGACGCCTTCACTTCCCCTTCAGCCACGATCATCTGAAACACAGAGATGCTTACAAAACCAACACAAACATCACAAATAATCCAACTTTCAGCATGACAACAACTCCACACATAGAAATATCAGACATTTGTGTTTAACAAAATGTGAATAAGTTCATTATTTAGTATAAAATTCTCATTGTTCCCTTTAGTTACTGATATTAATGAGGAATAAAAACTTTCCATTCCACTCAGAAAAACAAAAACAACAGAAACTGAAAGAAAAAAACTCATTTGATGAACTGAAACTAATGGCAAAGAAACAAGAAACAGGGGTGTCCAAAGTGTGGCCTGTGGGCCATTCGTGGGGCTTGAAATGATTTTGTTTGGCCCACAACCACAAGTCATGAACGGCAAAAATCTGGCAAACAACAAAACAATTAATGGCCCAAAAAATGTGGAAATGATCTGTTTTTCTTTTAATAAGGCAGCAGGTCAAAGCCACAGTTTCTGTGTGGCGCTGCTCTGTGCTACTCTGATGCTAGCAGAGGCTGTCATGAATGCTAAGGCTAGTTAGCATAGCCTTTGCTAGGCTGATGGCAGATAAACAGTTTTCTAACAGTAAGCTGGCATATTAATAAGCGCGTACATGAGATTGATTTACAGCACTAAGACCCGCCTCCTGGCTCTGATTGGTTGTTTTTGCATTTCTTCAGTATTTCAGGGAGGTCGAACAAATATGTAAAACCTATTTTTTAAAGTTTCATGCTGCAGCTTTCAGGTAACAGTGAGTGTCGTGGTGAACAGGGTAGGTGCTGTTACTGCAGCGGTACCATCGCCCGGGCCGTCCTCTCAGCCTCGGCCTCTGAGGCCAGGCAGCGCTGCAGGCTGATGGGAAGCCTCAGATCTCTGAGCTCCACTCGCTGCACCTGAACGCCCCACGGCCTGGAGCTGGTGTGCAGCGCCTCCTGCAGTATGTGAAGCAGCAGAATCATTTTTAACCCTGATGCAGAGCTGAACTGTGGCAGCTTGGCTGCGTCTGACCTCCATTCTCGTGGCTATGCGGGGCCGCTGCGTCAGCAGGTCTGTCAGCGTGTGAGCGCCCAGCGCCGCCCTGAGGCTCGCCTGAACCAGCAAGTGTGTGGCGTCACAGCCATTCTGCACCCGGGTGAACCACAGGGTGGGATCCACCACGCGGTAAAACACCACCGCGTCCACCAGTAACGGGACGCTGTCTGCTGTTAGAACCTGCAGGAAGGAGGAGGAAACGTCTGACATGACCTTCAGGTTTTACCACAGACGGTCACAGCCAGTGAACAAGAGAAACAATAAATGGCCAAGGAGAAATAAATCTAAACCAAAATGTTGACATTCATTTAATGTATTTTCAAATTCTCTGATGCCAAAATTTGTAAATTTTAAAATCTTTACATCATTAAAGACAGAATTTTAAACAGTATTTAAATCATTAAGATATTTTCTGACATTATAAAGTCAGACATTTGCAAGAAAAAGTGGCATAACTCCTCAGAATGAGACGGTGAATGATGGAGAAGCATATCTGGATCTTTTCCAGAATGGAAATGGTACATCTGGGATCATTTCCTGGATCAGAAATGTTCCTGGACCAGAGCATTTTCAAGGTCCGGACTCACCATAAAGCCTCGAGCAGGACCCAGAAAAACCACCGGAGACGGTGAAGAAGACGCTGCAACATGGATGCATCGAGTCTGGATCAGAAGATGTTCTTTTAATATAAAATGTCAGAGAGTATCCTAGTTTAATATTATAAATGTTTGCTTTTAATAATGGAAAACTGTACATTTTTACTTGCAAATGTATGACCTTTAAACAGAAACATGACATATTTTTATGAAAATGTTTCAATAGAAACGTGCTCCTCCCTGACCAATTATTTGTTTCTTTTATTGAAAATTAAATACGTAGGAAGTTTAATTCATAAGACATGTTGCAGTTTTTCTAAGGATTTCAGTGCAGATATAGTTTGCATTTAGAAGGTGTTGCATGCTGAACAGAAATGTAGCTGAAATACTGAGGAAAAGTTAAGTTCAAGAATAAAATTAACCTTATCCCAACTTATAATCTGTTTGACACAAACACATTTTACATGTAACTGTAAATAAATGCATGCAGCAGTAACTGTGAGCAGAGACCTGTTGAGGGCAGAGGAAGGCGGAGAAAGTTCGAAGGTCAACCTTCTGAACGTCGTCCAACCAGGGAATGAACCAGATTAAACCTGCAGGTCCAGAGTCGGAAAAAACCAACAACATTCACAATATTACAGCAGGAGACGGAATAAAAATATGTTTTACAGCCTCAGAGAAGAGCTTTCCTGTTCAGAGTCTTAAAATGTCAGCGTAATAAATGTATTCATTAGTATAATAATTAAAAACAAAACGACTGCAGTTTGAGTTTGACAGAAAAAGATACCAGGTCCTTTCGCTGGTCCTTTAATGACCTGGCCCAGTCTGAAGATGACAGCCCTCTCATACTCCAGGACAACCTGCACCACAGACACAATGCATCAGTTAAAACACTGATTCAGAAAAGATACTCTTACTTATAAATGATTTAAAACAAAAGTCATGATGGCTGCATGATGGTGCAGTTGGTAGTCATTGTACTCTGCAGCAAGATTTTGAAATAAATCTGATTAAAAACCTTAAAAACACACTAATCTCATGATTTAAGAGAAAATGTCATTACTGTAAAATAATCCTTTCTAGACTGTGTAGTGTTCAAGCTAGACATCATATATTGTAGTGAAAAATCCAAACAAAGTCTAAAAACTATTCCCCTTATTTTTTAAATAATTTGAAAGTTAAAACCAAACTGGATATATTTTAGGAGAATCGCCATAAAATAATTGTGACCAGGTTTAACTTATCTACATGGTGTAGAGATGGCAATGGACCCCGTATCAGGTTGCTTAGAGCCAAAAAAACACATCTTCCTAAAATATTAAAGGTTGCAAGTATATAAAATAGTGTTTTATGGAAACTGTCATTAGTGTAAAATATTAAAGCAAAGGTCTGACCTGTGTAGGTTGTGTGTGATTTTTTTAAAAGTTTCTTTATTTTCAGATCTCATGTTCTTTATTGCCAAATTCTGTCCATACTTGGGTCTGTCCAAACAGTGAGAATTATATAATTTATGTTTAAACAGACTGTTACAAAATGATCCAGTTCATGTTTGACCATTTAAGTGTTTTATATTTATAACTAAAGCGAACAGAAGGTGGTCCGGGCCAGCTGACCGGAGGGCGGCAGCCATCTTTAACCGGGTGCTTCCGTTTGCTTTTGCGTTACCTGAACACAGCTCCACGCTGTCAAGGGGAAGGTGAGGAGGATGAAGAGCACCGACAGGAACGTCAGCACCGCCCCCAAGACACCGCCCTGCCTCACTTCTCCACCTGCACACACCAACAGAGGCAGTTAAACCAGCTTCACCTTCAGCTAATCACGGTAAAATCCCGCTAACGGCTAAATGTAGCGACCTGTTCCATGATCGGAACCACCAGCAACTCCAACCTTGTTGTAAACACCGGTCATTATCCTTCAGACTCCTGATAAATATGTCTGTTTCAACACAGAGTTTCACTAAAAACAACTGGAAATGTGTCCTCAATGTTAACCATGATAAACGTCTTATTACATTACACTTAAATTAAATAGTTTTCAAAAAAGTTTTCGCAAGTTTTGCGTTTGCCCCGCCCCCACGGGATGTAGACGGCGAGCTGTCGCTTAGCAACCGGAGGATCCGCCCTCAGAGCCGTGGGCGCCCTCTTCAGGTCACAAGAAGAAGTTACGGTAATTACTATTTACTTTATTCTACCTAAGGGAAACGTTTAGATTTTTTTCGTTCTTATTTAGGGCTTAGTTTCTCAGTAAATGACACAACACTAACTTAATAAAACATTTTATTTTATCTTAGAATAAAATAAATGGAAATACAGCAAATTAAGAATAATAATAATAAAAAGCAAACCTGCAAAGTTTAGAAAATGTTTAGCAAAACTCAATTGTTCCAAATTAGTTAAAGAAATACAAAGGAAACCGTCTGCAGCTCCTCCAGAGCGCCGCTCTCCTGGGTAACGTGAACCCAGAAGGCTCCATTTGTTAAAGCCGCTGGATGAGTTACTTCCAGCGGTTTTTAATTCTTCGCAAAGGCGGAGCCTCGTCTGCAGTGGTTGAGCAGCGGACTGCGCATGTTACAGTCTAATTAACTTTTGCATCGTCATTTATTTCCTCAAGATAAACTGCCGGCTCCTCAGATGGATTAACACAACATTGCATTCTCTTTAGTTTTCTCTGGTCTGTAATGGAGACTTGAATTTAACGCGTCATTTCAACCAAAGGTTTGTAATGCGCTTCCTAACCATGTTTTATTTGTAAGTATTGATTTTATTTGTTAGCCATTTAGCCAAGTCTCTGTAGAACCTTTTGTCTCTGCTAATGACATCTTCAATACATTTTTTGATCCCAGGCTTATTTTATGGACTGAACAGACAGAAACAACAAAAACTTATAAAGTTTGAACTGTTGATTTTATTTTTGAACCATTTTTTATTGTAAAGTGTTGATTTTATTTTTGAAACCTTTTTTATTGTAAAGTGTTGATTTTATTTTTGAACCCTTAATTATTTTGAAGTGTTGATTTATTTTTGAAACCTTTTTTATTGTAAAGTGTTGATTTTATTTTTGAACCCTTATTTATTTTGAAGTGTTGATTGTCTGAAAGACATTAGACATGAATTGCCCCATACGGGGTTTGAACCGACGACCTCAGGATTACCGGCACGGTGCTCTAACCTGCTGAGCTAACTCACCTACCTTACAAACTGTTGGGTTTCCATGGATTTAAGAAAAACTTACATGATCTCACCACAATGAAGATTTGATAAAAGTGCTTATATTCTAATGTTTTTCAAAACAACATACATAATATTTTATTTTCCAGAGATTTTGTATTTTGAAGTGTTGATTCTATTTTTGAACCATTTTTAATTTTCAAGTGTTGATTTTATTTCACAGATATTTTTTATTTTAATGTGTTAATTTTATTTTTGAACCATCTTTTATTTGTAAGTATTGATTTTATTTTTTAGCCATTTAGCCAAGTCTCTGTAGAACCATTTGTCTCTGCTAATAATATTTTCAATACAATGTTTTTGATCCCAGGCTTAGTTTATGGACTGTAATGTGAAATTAGGCACAAGTTTGGCAGTTTGTTCACCAAGTTACTGTGCTCTCTGAGAGGATCTGTAAGTATTTGACATTGTTCCATGCCCATCGTTGACATTAGTCTTTAACAAAATGTGGATCATCTACCAGGAACACTGCCAAGAGTCTGAGGTTCTGTAGTGTAGTGGTTATCATGTTTGCTTTACACGCAAATGGTCTCTGGTTCGAAACCAGACAGAAACAGATTTTGCATGTTCTCTTCATCACAGGTGTTTACTAAAGGTCAACAAGGGCTCTGTGGTGTCATGGTCTGTACTCTGAATCCAGGCATCTGAGTGCAAGCCTCAGTTGACATTTTCATGCGTTGCATCTCACATCATCAACTTTGGAACCTCAAACTGAAACAAAGCAGAGAAGTTCAGTTCCTGTAGTGTAGTGGTTATCACGTTTGCTTTACATGCAAAAGGTCTCTGGTTCGAAACCAGACAGAAACAGTTTTTGTAGGTTCTGCATCTCTTGGGGTGCAGTGAGACAACAAGAGCCTTCCTCTTTGGTGATGGTTCATTTGCTAGTCGGCTTCTTTGAAATCGAAGCTACTTTACTTCAATTACCAATTGGCAGTTCTATGGCGTAATGCACATGTGTCAAACTCAAGGCCCGTGGGCCACATGTGGCCCCCCAGCATTTTATAGGCTGATGATTGACTTAAAATAGGTTTTGAGCACGAATTGACTACAAACTACATTTCAACCAAAGGTTTGTAATGCGCTTCCTAACCAGACGCTCCAAAGCGTCCGGTCCATAACTCTTCAACACGCCGTCAGCTCCCGGTCAGAAAGACGCATTTAGTTCAGAGACCATGAGATGATATTCAGAAAGGATTTTTAAATTAATTGATTTCAGTTGCCTCTGAGACTAAATCTTTGCGTAAAGTCTATAATGTCTGCCCATGTGACTTGTTTTTATTATTTGTTTGCTTACCTTTAAACACTGATTTAAATATTGTAATTTTTAAACTTAGCAGTAATTTTACATCCATGGAAACTCAAATGTAATATTTAAAACTTCAGTACATAAAATCAGTTATTTAACAATATGAGGTGTTTAATTTATTTTTAACATTGTATTTTTATACATTTATGCTGGGGCTGCCCAAGCCTAGTTTTCCAGACCATCTGCAGCTTTAGATGGTTCCTTCTCTAACACACCTGGACCATTGACTCATTATAAGCCTCTACAGAACTGAATGAGGGAAGTCAGCCTTTTGTCTGGGGTGTTTTAGCAGGGATGCCCTCCTGATCTGTACCGTCAATGTGGCCCATTGAGGGGGGGCCAATATGCTGCAGTGGCCCTCGGTGAAACTGAGTTTGACACCCCTGGTTTAAACTGACTTAACTAATTCACTCTGACTGGAGAGACAGAGTAAATAAACGACATGGTTTCCTCACTAATCACAGTCAACCAGAAGAGGGCTCCCTACTCACTGCTTCTGCATCTTATTGGCCTGCTGCGTCTTATTATTTGGATCAATAATTGGATGATTAGATTCATTTTAACTTGCGGTTATAGGCTTAATAAATGGAAGCCTTTGACTGTTGTGACTGAAACTTTCTAGGCTGACTGATATTATCTTATCAATAGTTTGTTTTGCATATCTTAGCAAATTTTCTAGAAGTGTATGCTAGGAAAGTAAAAAGTTAATCAAGACAAATATATATTTTTTGTCTGTTTCTTGATGAAGTCAAAGACAAAATTCTTTTGAATTTTACCGTTGTCCTTTCAGAGGCCCCCTGGTGGTGTGTTTGTGTGTGTGTGTGTGTTTGGGGGGGGGGGTCGTCCTAAAAAGCCATTTAACTTTCATTGCTTTGGGCCGGCTATACCCAAAAGGGCATGTAGTTTAGAACAGCAAAGTGAATAGTTTTCTAAAAATAATAATAATAATAAAAAAAAGACAAGAAATGAACCAAACTGCAAAAATTTACCTGAATTGAATTAAACTTACCTGAATCTTGAATTGAACTGAACTGAATCTAAATGAACAGAAGTGAACTGAATCTAAATGAACAGAAGTGAACTGAATCTAAATGAACTGAACTGAACTGAATCTAAATGAACAGAAGTGAACTGAATCTAAATGAACTGAACTGAACTGAATCTAAATGAACAGAAGTGAACTGATGAACCATTCTCTCACAGATAACAGGACAGGAGTGAATGCGTGTGAAGTTGCTGCTTTTTATGAAACCTGGTTGTTCATTTTCGTACAATAACTGTTTTTTATTTTGATATAATATTTTTAGCTCAGTTCCTTTCAGGGAGCTTGAATCTTTTTTGCTTCCTCAGCACGATGACAGTTTCTGACAGTTTCTGACAGTTTCTGACAGTTTCTGACCAGTTCTGCCGGTAAGCTTCGCTGTTATCTGCTGCACATCTTTTAGTTTCCATTTAAGTGTCTGATTGTGACATGTAACTTCCTGTGAAACTGCGAGAACAACACGTTGGTTTCCTGATGCCCTCTCAGTGAGCGTTCTGCTCTGCACCTCCAGGCAGCAGGGAGAGCTGACCGGGCCGGCTCTGTTCTGGAGCAGTTCTGGGTTTAACCGGGTCGTGGTTCTTACCGTTTTCAGGGCTGTTTGTGAAAGCAGAAGCTCCTGCGCCGCGCAGGTGGATGTCGGCCTGTCGGCCCGCGGCCCCCGTTCGCCATGGCAGCGGCTCTGCCGGAGTGTTACCATGGCGCCATGACCAAGAGGGAGTGTGAGGAGGTTCTGGGGAGGAAGAACAAGGATGGAGCGTACCTGATCCGGGAGAGCGAGACCATCCAGGGAGCGCTGTGTCTCTGCGTCTAGTGAGTGAAACTCAGATGCTGATTAATCAACAAATCAGATGCTTTGTTGATCTGATCTTTGTTTCAGAACAAAGCAGATCTGAAACACACTGCAAAAAAAAACATTTTACCGAGCGTTTTTGGTTTATAGTGCAAATGTCTTTCTTCACTTAATTAACCTTACATGAAAGGTTAATAGGTAACCTTTCATTTCCTTAATAATTACTTAATATTGATAAAAAAGTATTTGTTCCGCAGATTATTTCACTTATAACCTGGAAAAATGTCTTTTTATTAGTGAAATAATCTGCCAGTGGAACGAGAACTTTTTCAGCAATGGTAAGAAATTATTCACTTACAACAAGTTCCTACTTCTTCCTGAAAACTTACTTGTAAGTTTGTTTTGTCTTATTTTAAGTGCACTAAGATATTGACCAAAACTACTTGGTGAGATTTTGTATTTTTGCAGCGTTCATCTAATTATTTTAGCTTCTTTTAAGCCTTTTAAAGTTTGTTTTGAGATCTTTGGCTACCTTCAGAAAGAAATTATTTGTAACCTGAAAACTTACTTGTAAGTTTGTTTTGTCTTATTTTAAGTGTACTGAGATATTTTCACAAGATACTTGACCGAAAATATTTGGTAAGTGTTTTTACAGTGCGTCCCCTCACCATCCTCTGCAGGGCGCTTGGCTCTGTACTGCAGCTTGTTCTGTTAAAATGCAAACTAATGAGTTTATTTCCACTAAAGTTGTGATGTAGAGGTTAACCAGCATCTATGATGAATTATTAGCAACGACAATATTTAACGTCTTGATCTTTAGTGTGAAATGTACAGAAAAAATGTGATGTGCAGCATAAACTGAAAGATGAAATCTTACCGAGTTTTGAATCTATTTTCTAGTGCAGATATCTTAGTACATTTGAAATGAGACAAACTGATACACAGAAGCTTGTTTTATGTCTTAATATTGATGAAAACAGTACTGATGAAATAACAGATTATTTCACTTATAATCAGTAATTTCCCCCATTTATAAGTGAAATAATCTGCCAATATAATTACTTCTTATTTACTTAAAACAAGCTTTTATATTTTGCTGAAAAGTTACTTGTAAGTTAGTTTTGTCTTATTTCAAGCATTCTGACATATTTACACTGGAAACAACAAAAATACTTGATGGATTTTGTGTTTTTGCAGCTGATAAAGCAGTTAAAAGTGTAAATGTTTGAGCAGTTTTTGGCTTTATAAATAATCCTGTTTGTGAAAAATGTTCATCCTCTTATGGATTTCTTTGCTTCTTATGTTTTAGACCATCAACCATGTTTTGGTTAGTAAACACTGCACAAACACAAAACCTGACCAAGTATTTTGGTCTAGTTTCTACGGCAAATGAAATAAGACAAAACTAACTTACAAGTAAATTTTTAGCGAGAAATAGGAGCTTATTTTATGCCAATAATTCCTTAATATTGATAAAAATGTTCTAGTTCACTGGTAGATTATTTCACTTGTAAAAAGAAATTTTTCTATGTTTTGGGTTAAATAATTTTCCGGGTCTGTAATTCATTTGCCTCCGAATCGTTTGACTAAAGAAACCAGTAATGAGACGGTTTTAGGAAAATTAAAGCCAAACTAAATTAATTGTACAAAAATGTCAAAATTTGCACAGAAATATAAAGATAGAACCCTAAATAAGCCACAGCTTATCAGGAAAAAAGTTTCTTTGGGGTGAACTTCACTTCAATGTTTGCGCAGAGCGAGACGTTGACGTTAAATTACGCTTTGCACAAGGTCAGCCTTGTGACCTTTGCGGCAGGTTTTCCCATTTCTCCGTCTGAATTCTGTAAAATAAATGCCACTGGTGACAAAGAAACCGTAAAAAAGAGAAGTATGGAGACTTCTCTTCTGTTGGCCTCTGAAGTTAGAAACTTCAAACAGCAGAAATACAAAAAGCTTTTCCTGCTGAATATTGCGATCAGGGTCTCAGCTGTTAAAAAAATTAAAATGTGTATGTAGAGAAGGAAATGCATGACCCAAATAGATAACACTAACCTCATTTTTCTCTGCAAAACATATTTTCAGACTTACTGCCTCTGAGCAGCATCTGGTTTCTAAAATCCAAAGAGTGGATCTGCTGCAGAGTGGAAGGTCTCATGTTTTACCAGTTAGCGTTTTTAATGTTTGGATCTGGTGACTTTCCAGTAACTCAGGTTTTATTGTGGCTGCTTGCAGGATGTTAATGTTTAATGTGGTACATCCAGATTAGTTTGCATGTGAAGGGACAGAAAAATAGAAATAATATCTGCAGAAAGTGAACTGAACAAAAATTAGAGAAGGAAGTTCGTGAATGTTGCAGGTCAATGAGTCGACACAACCTGCTGGTTTTCCTGAAAAGAAATTCAACTAATTTCACTGAAGAACTGAAGTTGATAACTGGATGAACTGAAATCACAAAGATTCTCCAGATGATGAGTTCACATAAAGAAACTGGATTATTTCACTTAGTTTTTAGCTTTTTATGTATGATGTTCATAGTGCACAGTGGTGCAGTTGGTAGAGCTGTTGCCTTAAAGCAAGAAGGTTCTGGGTTCGATTCCCAGCCCTGGTCCTTCTGCATGGAGTCTGCATGTTCTCCCTGTGCATGGTGGGTTTTCTCCGGGTTTCTCCCACAGTCCAAAAGCATGACTGTCAGGTTAATTGGTTTCTCCAAATTCTCCCCAGGTGTGTGTGTGCATGTTTGTGTGTCTCTGTGTTGCCCTGCGACAGACTGGTCAGGTGACCTGTCCAGGTGACCCCACCTCTCACCTGGAACATTAGCTGGAGATGCAGCAGCTCCTCCTGACCCCACTGAGGGACAAGAGTGTTAGAAAATGGGTGGATGATGTTCAGAGCTGCAGTTAATATCTTGATGCGATTTGTTGACAGTTGTGGTAGTTTAATGGCAATAAGCACAAATTGGAGCTGTGAGTGTTTGACACATTTTATGGTAAAATTAGATAAAATATTTTTAACAGTTAAATGTATTTGTATTTTCATAACTATTAAAAGGTAAGAACCAGCCATGACTAATTATTATGTTTTCAGTTATATTTTTGTGTTGTTAATAATCACCAACCGTTTACAGGACAGAATTGAAGAAAACTGTTAATCTGGTATAATTTAATCTGCCCTTGTCAAGTCACATTAACAGAAAGTCAAGTTTTAAGGCTACAAACGCAAAAAGATGCAGGAAAGAAGACGAGTACTTCAAACATTTAAACACTGCGGCAAAATTTACTGCAGTTTAGTTTACAAACTAAATATGTAGTTAGGAAAACTACATATTTAGTTTGTGAATTAAATATTTAGCTTGCTAACTAATTATTTAGCTTGTGAAGTTAAGAGTTAGCTTGCTGATTGAATATTTAGTTTGTAGCTAAATATTTGGCTCCTAACTAAATAATCAATCTGTAAACTAGATATTTAGTTTGCTCATTCAATATTTAGAATGGAACTGAATCTTTTACTTGCTAACCAAATAGTTTGGAGCTAAATATTTAGTTTGCAATCTGAATATGTTGCTGTCTAAATATTTTGCCTGAAACTGTGACATTTGAATGAATAACCTTCTAACAGGCTAAATAACTCTAATTATTGCTGTTAATTTTTATGCTGTAGACTTTGATCCAAATTAAATTAAAATGATTTTCCTGATTCTTTATTAAATCATTGTACTCGCTTACTGTACTGTCACCAAACCCACAGGTTAAATTTAATCAGAAATCCCAAAATAAATCTGACATTCACATAAATTACATGTGGGTGTTTAGAAATGCTAATCATGTCTGAGGAAGGTGTTGAACCTACCCAGGAATATCAAATAAAATGAGGAAACCAATGGGCGAAAACTGAGCCCTGAGGGACACCACAGAGCGGTGGTTTTACACCGACCCTGTCGCTGGAACCACTTATAGCTAACTGACCATCAAACCAGCAGCAGAATCCAGAAACGTTAAGAATAACATGATGTCCGACAGCAGACAAGAAGCCTGGAAGTTTAGATACGTTATTGCATTTTCATGTTTTTATTCCAGGTGTGGTTCTTGTAAAAACCATTAAGAGCCACATTTTTCTCTAAACAAGTGAGATCAATAAAAACATGTAGCTGGAACCGAATCACCTGCTGAACTGTATTAATCAGTCTCAGTTAAAAAATAACCGTTATGTTTATTTCATTTAAATAAATCAAAATAAAATGTTGTCTTGACTCGAATTGTCCTAGTATCTCTAAATAAGAGATGCTGTGATGCTCCAGTAGCAGTCAGTCTTGCAGTGTTTCTGAATAGGCTTCTGACTGGAGGCCAGTGCTGTATGACTGTTATGACATGCTAAGAGTGCAACATAAGCCCTGTACAGATAATATTCCACAGCAGCATGTTCTAGACGACGCTATCAGCTGCTAGCTAACTCTGCTGATCCGCCTCCTTTACTTTTGCTCCTCCTCTTTAAATCTGTCTCTGGACTTTTGGTTAGAAAGCAGAGAGATGTCACTATGATCGATGGACGAAATGGTTTGAACTTCCTCTTCTCTCTTCTCATATTCAACTCTTCTGGGATTTGGGGTCAAAGGTCAGGTACTATTTGAACATTCATGATGCTAATGACCTACATCCAGCTGCAAAAACGACACGTGGTAACCATGGTTACGCATCATAGCAACTGCCCTAAATAAGGGAAGTGAAAGTAAAAATCTATTGAGCTGCACAGCATCCAGACCCATAATCCTCCAAACACACAAATGATGAAGATCTGGAGAAAGAACCAATCAGAGCTGCTCCGACCTGCAGCGCCTTAAACACAACCAACCTGAAAATGTTCCTTCATACGGACGTACTGACTGTGACTAGATGTCATATTTCACTGCCAAATAAGAAGTCTTAAGTGATTTTTGTCTAATTTTAGTGTAAATGTCTCAATAAACTTGAAATACGACAAAACTAACTGACAAATCACATTTCAGCCACATTTAGCTGGTTTTATATAAATAATTTCTTAATACTGATTAAATATTATTAGCTCCACTGGTAGATTATTTCACTTAAAATAGGAAAAATCTTTTTAGTGGTGAAATAATCTGCCAGCAGAACTAGTGATTTTTTAACCAATATTAAGGAATTATTGACTTAAAACAAGCTCCTACATCTTGCTGCAAAGTGACTTTAAGTCGGTTTTATTTTACTTCAAATGTACTAATATGTTTGTACTAGAAAGTAGAGCACAAATACTTAGTAAGATTTTGTATTTTTGTTTCTGTTGTAGTTTTCCGCATACAGCTGCATTTTCTGTGTGTTTCTATAATTTAAAAACACACATCGGGGTTCTTGAAGGGGCCGGTTGCTCATTGAATGGAAACTGAGTGGAACCAGTGAGACTGGCTGAGTTTGTGAGGGAAGCTGCTTTGCATGGCTGGCTGCCGTCAGAGAAGCGGTTAGTTTCTTTGTTCTTTTTATTTTTAGAAACCCCAGCTCTTCGTCGCCTTGCTCCACACTTTGATGAGGTAAGGCTGAGGTTTAGCTGCGGTTGAGCTTTGCATTCATCTTGTTCCAAAACGTGCTTGCAAGTGTGTTTTCACACCAAGTAAAATGCATCTAATGCACCGAAAATCATGCAGACGCCATGGCCAGATGATGAAAGGCATCAGATGATGCAGACAGACTGGATCTGCTCTTCATCCTGCCGGGGGTCAAAGGTAGCTCAGTCAATCAACTCTGTGTCTGCTGCAGGTCACTTCTGGTTCTCTGGACCTGGTTTAAGGTCAGGAAGGGGGCAGCTAACATCTCTGCAGACCCCACACATGCTGGACACAAACTGTTTAGAATTTCACCTTCAGGTCGTTGCTAGTATGAAAAAACAGCTTATTTTATCTCCCTTCTCATATATTTATGTTTAAAATGTCATTCTTGTTTGTGTGCAGAAACTCAAGTGAAGTTGTTTAGGTCTCTGTGTGGCATTTAATCATATTGTCAAATTTATTGATATTAAGTCATACACCTTTATTGAACAAGCAGTGGATTAAAAATAGTAAAATAACAATCCCGACAGACAGTCTTAGGAATTTTTAAACACGATTACTTGGATAAATGGTAAACGATATAACAAACAGAGACACTAGAGATATGATTAATGTTGTGTCAGACATGGTGCGTGACAGAAACCTTCAGTTTTACAGCAGAATCATTGCTGGTTAACATGGACAACAGTTTTCTGCGATACTTCCTCTAAATCATCCCTCACTAACAGACATCTTGTTTTCTCTTTGCAGCAAACAGAAGGTGGTGTATACCTACAGAGTCCTGCAGGCGCACAACGGAAACTACACCCTGCTGGTAAAAAACACCTTTACGTTTTCAATGTGTCATCTCTTTGATTAATAAGCTGCTGCCTCTGGTTCTCTTCCTGCTCCACATTACATACTTATTTATTTGTGATTATTAATTGATCAATTTAGTTACTTTAGACTCGGTTCAATTGGGGAACAAAACTGCAACGTTTGTTATATTTTCAGCTGCACTGAGTCAAACCAACTAAACTCATTGAACAACCTGTTCCCCTCCTGGCCTGTGGGGGCGCTCCACCAAGAACCACTGAAGGAAACGACACAAAAACCTCTGAAGACACTGAGAGCAACTTCCTTCTTTACAAAGCGTAAAAAAATGGAGTGGCGTCAGATTTTAGCGATTGTAGGATTTCCCTTTTGTCTTTGGTAAAAGACCACAAGCTATTTCTCCCGCTAGCGCTAAGCTACCGCGTTTGTTTTGGTTGTTTTTACCCAGAATGCCCTGCGCTGTAATCCGCGGTCTCCTGTCCGCTTGATGCTCATTCCTTAATTCAAATGATTAAGGAGAACGTCCTTTAAGGTCTTTTAAAACTAAATGTTTCTGAGCAGAATTCAGAAACATTCTGCTCAGAATGTTTTTCTGCAAGTTGAATAAAGAAATTAGGTTCTTCTAACTTAAAATAAATTATTAAAATTGATAATGTGAGTGAATATAACACTGACCTGTGTGCTTGTTCAACTAGGTGAGGACAGTTTGTATAATTATAAATAATTATTTGGTTTAAGTTTATGTGTACTTTAATTACCCAGTTACATGATAAACAGAACCAGTAGAAAAACAAAGCAAGTGTTTGTGCATTGTTTCTAAGTAAAGTTTGGTATTATTGATATTATCTTAATTTTGTATTGATCCGCTCATCTCTATTAAGTTACAGCAACTCACAATTATTTTTCTTTAATAATTTTCTAGTTGACTTTATTTTAATTTTCACGGCTGGAGGTGAAAATCATTTTGAAGTTCAACCACCTTCAAATGTTTTGCAGTGTTTGTCATTGTTTCAGCACACAACTCTATTTTCCACAGCAACAAAATGCAAAAACCTTTTTAATAGCTGTTCTCACACTGATTATGATCAGTTAATTAAATAATGCGTTTGGTTGGCAGCAGCTCACCCACAGCTTTTCCACTGAACTCATTCTGGTTCAATAAATGTGTGAACAAACAAAAGTCTTTTTGGTCTTAGACTAAACTAACTTACAAGTATTTTTTCAGCAGGATATAGGAGCTTGTTTTCAGTCAATAATTACTTAATGCTGATTTAAAAAGTCCTGTTTCCATCGACAGGTTATTCCACCTGTAACATGAGGAAAATATGTTGTTTAGGTTAAGTTGTGTCAGTGGAACTAGAACTTTTTCATTAATATTAATGAATTATTGGCTTAAAGAAGTTCCTATGTTTTGCTTTAATGTTATTTGTAAATTAATTTTGTTTTATTTCAAGTAAGATATCTGGACTAGAAACCAGACTAAACATACTTGGTAAAATTTTTAGTTTTTGCAGAAACTCTGTTTCCTTTTACAGAAATCTCAACTTCCAGCACAGAATTATTTAAAAGGCTCTTAATTTGATTTATGTCATCAAATAGATGAATAAAATAGATTGGAGATTTTGGGTTTTATTAAGATGTCAGAGTATTTCAGGAAGAAATCAGCATTTCACCCCCATGAAGGAAACTTTCCCCCACAGCAGAGGAAACATGTAGATTGTTTCCGCTCCACACACACAGTGATGTCAGAGCTAATAAAACATGACGACCGTCGGCCAGACGATGCTGGCGCTGCCCACGTGCCAGACGTGCCACGTTAAGGTTAAAGGTCACAAGAGGTAGATGCATGGAAAAAGGATGGGTTTGTTTTTTTGACAAAACTCAGTCAACTGAGTCATACAGGATTTAGGAAACTTTCAATATTTCTTATCTTTATGTCACACAGCTTTATTTTTTAAGGTTTTGTTGGCTCTAGTGGCCTTTATTTGAAAGTAGTTCAACAGGAAAGAGGGTAATGAGAGAGGAGACATGTGGCAAATGTTGCTAGGCTGGGAATCGAACCTGCGACCGTGGCAGGAAGCCTATGGCCTCAATGCGTGGGCCACCACAGCACCCCACCCAGTTTTATTTCATTTGGTTATTTTGCTTTTTACTTAATTAAAAAATTTATTTCCATTTTATTCTCTTTTTTCTACTTTATTTTAAATTAATATTTATGTTATATATATATATATATATATATATATATATATATATATATATAGTCCCAATATTATTTTTTTGATTATCTTTTATGATTTTTGTTACACATTTGAAACTTAACATTTATGTTTTTGTTAATATTGTTGTTTTATCTTTTTGCATCACTTTGTTTCCAGTTTTGACACATTTGCAGTTTAAAATATTAACATATTTTCATCAATATTATTTTATCTTTTGCACAGCTTTGTCCTCAGATTTTTTTTAATACAAACTTATTTTTCCATATTCACAATATTAAATGTATTATTATTTTTACATGAATCCTCTTTTTCTGTTGTTTGTTCCCATTTATTGTTTTAACACTTTTGTTTACGTTTGTCTTATTGAGTTTCCCTGTTGCTTCATGTTGGATCGTGCATTTAAAACATTTTTTTACATTTTTTACTCTACTTGCTGATGTTGAGTTATTGGTCAGGTTTGTTGCACCTTCAGCTTCTTCATGTCGTTTTTCTGTCGCTCCACAGACAGCAGGAGGTTTGCAGGAAACATATTTTAAGACTCTGGGTGATTTAATCCGTAACTACAAGAGGAAGAACCAAGGTCTGGCCATTCACCTGCGCCATGCGGTGAAAAAGAAAACGCCCATGTTGATCCAGCCGCCGAGGAGACCAGAAACTCAACCTGAAGCTTCAGCTGGCAGATCAGCTGGAGGATCCAGCGGAGCGTCGGGCGGAGCGTCGGGCGGAGCGTCGGGCGGAGCGTCGGGCGGACACTCATTGCAGAGAGGAGCTGCTCCTTTACCTGAAGAGGATAATGACTATGAGAGTATGTGAAATGTTTTGTCTTGGTTACCTGCAGCGTTCGTTTACTGTCTGTTTTCTAATTTAACTTCTCTGTTTTACTGCAGATGCTCCAAATTCAGATTATGTGGAAGTTATTCCAGATTAACTCTCAAGCCAACCTCAAACCGAAGGACAACAAAAACACAGACTGAACTTTATTTGGGATTAGAGATGCTTTATTTTTTTATGCGAAGCTCTGAGGAGATTTGTTGCATTTGCATAATTTAGATAAAAAAACGGTGAGCTAATGCAGAGTGAATTTCCTCCCAATTACTGACTCTGAATGAGAGGATGAACTTCTGCCGTTTCTTCTCACCTCATTCCTGTGAGCACAGAAGAAGAAGAAAGAGGAAGAGGAGGAGAAGTACTGCACTGAAATGAAAAAACTTTGCGTTTAGTTTGACATTTTGTTTTACTCCTGGCAGTCAAAACCTTGATATTTAATATTCATTTCATTTTAATGATACATTTTTGTGCTGTTTGTTCTGATGTGTATAAAATAAACCTTATCTGAACGTCATTAAAGGGTCACAAGCTGTGAAACGCAACAAAAATATCTGCAAGAATTTAAATTCCTTCTTTCAACACTAAGAAGGACGTCAAGTGATGCTAACATCAGCAAGACATTCCTTCATTAACATGAAACAAGCTCCCATATCTTAATCAGAAGTTACTTGTAAATCAGTTCAGATCATAAACAAACCATTTATGATTTATGGTAACATTTTGTGTTTTTGCAGTTTGCTTTTGACAGCAACTCAGGACATTTCTCAACAATGAAACAGAAGCCAGTGAGATCTTAGATTGTATCAGCAAACCTGAGGCCCAGAAATGCAGAAAGAATCAGAAAAATCGTCAGAAAAAGTTCAGACTGAGGCTGAGGGACGTTCAGCTGACATGCAGCGTCTCCAAGAGGGTCAAAGACGGACATTTAAACCTGAAACTTGATTCAATAAATAATTTCTAAATGTTTTTGTAGATATTTTTGGATTACCACTCCAATGTAAGGTTTTATAGATTCTTTTTTTTCCAGGTGTGGATATTTTCAGTGGAAACTCAATAAAAATAATTGTAAGAATTTGTTTTTTAGTGTGAAAAAACTTTGGTTCTGAGCAGAAATTTCCGATTTGCTTGTACAGTTCCTCCAGAAACAAACATCAAGTTTTGTGCAGATTGTGTTTGTGTTTTATTTAGGTGTTTTTGTGCATGGGTTGCCAATTTCACCAAGATCATCCATTGATTGAAAAAGCAGACAGTCTGATGGAAGAAGACATCTAGCGTGCAGAAAAATGTGAGAGCCTGTGAAAAGAAGAACTGGACACAGAGTAGAACGTAAATGCCAGTTAAATGTGGAAGTAGATCATTTTTACATTGTCATACGAGTCCATAACAAGAAACCAAAGAAAACGATGAGTCACTCCTGAGCCGCAGCAGCGAACTGCGACCGAAGCCGGAGCGTGTTTGGAGGAACTGAAAGAAACGCAGCGGCAGAAATACAACCAGATGCTTTGGATTCACACTTTAGCTCATGAAGTCATGAGAATAAACGACTTTACATGCAAACAGATCGCTGCAGTTCATCGTGTTCTTCCAGCTGAGCTGGACCAGACTTTCTGCTCTGCTCAAGTCAAACTGAGTTTAAAGAAGCCAAAGAAATATGGAATATAATTTGGTCAACCATTATGTTTGAGAACTTTAACAGCCACATATTATCTCTGCCTAAAGAGATAATATCTGACTAAATATTTAGATGGCTAAATAGTTAGCCTTCAATTTAAGAAATTAGGTTCAAACTAAATGGGTATTTAGTTTTTGGTCTAAACATGAATATTTAGACCAAAAACTAAATATTTAGTCTTCAGCTAAATATTTAGGTAGAGAACTAATTAAGCTCCAAAGTAAATAGTTTAAACTAAGAATCTAGTTAAGTATTTAGACATTTAGTTAAATATTTAAATATTTAGTTTATAGACTAAATATTTAGCATACTTCTAAAAGAAAACTAAACATTCAGCTTCAAACTAAATAGTCTATGTCAGACTGGACCTTGTGCCTTTATGAATGTTGCAGCTGCAGTGGAACCGGATCGGACCAGGTAACTTTTCTCAGCCTGTTGTCCGGTTCTGATGAACCGGCGTTGCTGCGCGGCTCGCTGTGATTCTCTGCTGCTGCAGCTCTTCTTCTTCTTCTTCCCCCGTTTTCCTTTAAAGGTTGTTCTCTGATATGTGAGCTGCTGTTTTCTGGTCACATGAAAACCAATCTCTCTATTCAACCCCGACATCAGCAAAGCCACATCTGTAAAAAACATTTTCATGTTTATGAAATTCAGCATAATGTTCCGTTTGTGACAGGAATTTTTATTTTCTGTTTTTACTGTCTTCCATCCATCCATCCATCCATCCATCCATCCATCCATCCATCCATCCATCCATCCATCCATCCATCCATCCATCCATCCATCCATCCATCCATCCATTTTCTGCAGATTTCTTGCTCTGTTTCTCACATGTAACGTAGTTTAATGTTCTGTCCTTTATTAAATCTATTTGAATTGAATTGATTGGAATATTTTCTCTCTTTTCTGTAAACATGGTTATGAATGGAAAACCAAATCCCTCTTCAAAATCCCTGAAATCCTCTTTTTTCTGCTCGGATCATTTTGAACTTCAGTTCACTGAAAAGGATAAAAACATGGCAGCTTTTCGTTATTAATGATCGTTTTAATCCAGTTTAAAGCTGCTGAAGACAGTTGGCTGTTCCATGCAAGAACCTTTATTTGGGTTCACAGTAGCAAAATTAAACATTTTCTGCATTTAAACGGCTTTTAGAAATATAAATGATTTAAAGAAATGACTTTATATTGTTTTAAAATGTTTAGATATTAAAATGAGTTAGTAGGTGATGTGTTCATGATGCACAATCTTACCAAGAACCTGCCAAACAATAAAGGAAATGACAAACCAAGATGTTCTCTTCTGTCACACACACCCTGACCTCTTTTTACTTCAGCCCTGAAGCTGTACTTTTAACTGCTCAGCACTCTACACTATCTGAAGGTTAAAAAAAACAGTTTCTGTTGTTCTTAGAAGCATTTTGGGTCAGGGTGGCGCTGAACGTGTGAATCACATTTCTCACTTTACCATCCACTGGTCAGCTGAACTGATGCTCTCCTTGTTTATTGTTAGCATGTGAAGCTTGTGACACTTGTTCAATTTAAAGGCGCTGTGCACATGCGACTTTTGCACCTTGCAGGCAGAAAACCTGAACAATAGGATCATATGTCACTTGCTTTGCATGTTAAAACATCGTTACGATCATGCATCAAAGTGCATGAGAAGAGGCTGAAATACAAGTGGCTGTATGGACAGAAACATAACCACACATCCTGCCTGTTTTCACAACTCTTAGCTACGCTGCATTCAAGCCCCCTTTTTATTTGTTTTTCATAGATCTTCTCTCAGCCGAATCAAAACGTCTGAAAACTGAGCTGCCAGTTTTACTGTTTAGATTACTTTCAGGCTGCACATTTAAAAATAATTAATATTTTATGTCTAATATAAAAGGGGAGAGGGGAACTCAAAAAAATGTTAAAACGAGAGAGGCTGTCAAACTGTAGATCTGGTTTAACCACAGTTTTCTCAGTTTGACGTGTTCAGAAGAATCAACAGCAGAGCTGAATCAGAGGCCCACTGACGGGGGTTTTATTCATTCTTATCATTTTTAAACCTGGGATATTTACTGTTTTAGGTCAAATTTAACAACATACTCTTTTCGCATTATAAAGGGAAATATGTGATTGCTTATTTTATAAGCAAAACAAAAATGAGGCGATTATCAGTATATGTCGACACAACGGTTCAGAACCAACATCAACTCACTCTGATAAAAATAATTTATTTAATTTTTACAATTTTTTTTATAGGCCACTTATGGTTAATCAAATGTTACAATGGAAATATGTGTAAAATTTAGCAAAGTGCACCTTTGCTATAAGTTCAGTTAATGTATTTTTTCAGATAGGTTTTATTTTATCTATAAATAATAAAAATAACCTTCTTTAACATAATGATGTTGTGCTACTATGTGGATTTAGATACTTAATCACAGTAAAACAATTAATGCAAAATTTTATTTAAAATCTAAAATTACAGAATATTAACATGTTTGGTCATATTTTGTTTTATTTGTTTTAAATTGAATTAAGCATTTGATTTGTCTGATCAACCTTTGTTCTCATTTAATTTTATTTAAATTTTAAAGTTTTTATTCTTTCTTAAATAGATTTTCCTCAAAATGTGAGGCAGATAATGAGGAATAAACAGAAATTGGGAGTAACTTTTATAGTTACATTGAGTAACTTTTTGGTAAAACAAATCTATTAGGAGAAGTTTCACTACACCGTGCTTTTTGCTTCTACTTGGGTTATATTATTTTGAAGTGTAGCTACTCTTAAAATTTGTGGTACCTTCACTAAATGAAGAACAAACATGTTTCAACCAAAAGTACAACAGACACAGAGACAAACCTACTCTTTATGGTGAGACCTCCTGTTCGTACAAAATATTTATTGTTCTGATGTCATTTTCGATCTGCTCCAGCACTTTGGGTCATTTCAAAAATATACAGTAAAGATTACATATTGCCACTGGAATTACTTTACCGTGTTCTTTAGTCTTTAAAATACAAGAATTTACACATAGTGGTATATTGTAGTCTGTCTCATTGTCTCAATAATCAGATATTTTGATCAGCTCAGATTTTACCAAATACTTTTTCTTAAGTGAATAATTTCTTGGATGGCAACTTTTACTTTTACTGAGGTACTGATTTGTTGAAGTAGTGCTACTCTTTTGCTGTATGATACAAGTGGGCTCCAAAATGAGATATATGAAAAATTAACACTAAAGGAAAAGATTTTTTCCAGGCCTGTCAAAACAATGATTTAATAAATTGCAGCAGTAAATTTTTCCTTTTTGTACGACTTCCAGTGATATGATTGAATTACTGGTACTTTTTCCGTTATTTTGTTCATTTTAATTTATAAATAAATAACATTTTTAATTATTTGATTTTTGTTCAAGTTTGTTTTGTTTTATGCTTCATCCAAACTTGATTCTGTCATTTTAAAGTCAGCGGCTGCTACACTTCCGCATATGACGTACTTCCTGTTGAACGACAGAAAAGAGAGGGGGGCTCGGGAAAAGGGCTTTAGTTCGAAGGATAAAACAGTTTTTATTCATTATAATAATTCAAATTTCAGTGAAAAATAATTTTGTTCGAACAAAATTGACTTCGATAGTAAATAGAAGTAAAATATGACTTTTATGTGAAAAAGAGTTAGCTCGGTCTCCCCCCTTTTCCCCCTACATGGTTCGTTCCTTCCCCGTTCGAACCGAAGCGGGAGGACGTTACTGCCGGGGAGACTGTTGATGTTTCCCGAAGACAGAAAAACAACCCAGGTAGTCAGAAACAAGCAAACAAAGATTTACTGTGACACATAAACACATAAAATATAGTTATTATTTAACTACACTCCTCGTTTCGTCTTATGTTGTGAAAATGTAGGGTAATCCACAAACAATTGTTGGCAGCTTGAGGGATCAAAGATGGACGCTAGTTGAAACGAGTAGTTGGTTGTTAAATGGCTTTAACTGGCGGTTTTTCCTCCTACAGGATGGACATAGCGACGTGTTTAAAGTCTCTGCTGGTGGCCATCCAGCAGTACAGAGACAGCAGGACCGTTCAGCACACTGCGCAGCTGCAGAAGCAGGTGGAGGTGAGCGCTAAGGCGGTTGTTTTGGATTTTCTCTGAGTCAGATACCTACACACTCTCACACACACACGTCTCTTATCAAGGTAGAGCGAAAACAAATACGTTTTATAGCTTCATGGTTCTGGAATTGGGCTGCTCATGGTCACAGCATGTTAGAGTAGATCTAAAGAGGAGCAGCAAAAGCAAAGGAGGTGGATTAGCAGAGCTGCCAGCAACTGATGGCGTCATCTAGGACGTTACTGTGACATTATCGTCTTTGCTGCCTGGAGATTGAGCTGTTAGTGAATCACATAGCAACAGTCAGAAGCTTCTTGAGACCAGAGGTGGGCAGAGAACCCAAACGTTGTGCTCCAGTAACAGTAGCACTACTTCAACATATTTTAACCATCCAGGAAGTTACTGAAGTAAGAGCAAAAAGTATTTGGCAAAAAGTCTACCCAAGTACTGTAGCTGATATAATTATCAATCATATAATATTTAAAAATTACATAATCAAATGACATAATCATAAAATATAAGGTTATGTGGAAATTTAGGTATTTTAAGAACCAAAATTACAATAATTCACAAAAGTAGCAAAATATTAAATCAAGTTTCTTTCAATAAAATACGTATAAAATTTTAACAAAAACTGCAGGTGTGTTTGGGTTAAAACATGTTTGATTTTCATTCAGTGGGAAGAAAATCCAGAAATTTTTCTCACGTAATAGTAGAGATACCTCATAATTAAATTACTCAAAGTGAACAGCACAGCGTAGTAAAAATACTCCTAAAAGTAAATTTTTTCAATAAAGTTACTTGAATAAATGTATTTGAGTAACTGTAACTAATTACTATCCAACTCTGTGCAAGTCTGACCACAGCTTCACCATGAACCTTTGGGGAATCTTGGATGATACGAGTTATGACAACATTTAATTTTTCTTTATGTTAAATAAAGTATTTTTGTTTTGAAGTTGAACAGAATCAACAAGTTTCTCACCTTTTAGACAAAAATAACTGGAACTTCAGAGGAAAATTCATAAAACGTGTTTTTATGTGATTTAAATGTTATATAAATTTTAAAGTGCAGACACTGATGTTAAATGTCAGATGTTTGTCAAAGAAATGTCACCATGATGCATTTAAAACCACAAACATGACATTTGCTGCATGATTCACCTGATGAGTAAATAAATCGGTCAGATATTAAAAAGCGGTGCAATAACCAGGTTTCCTCCCGGCGTCTTTAACACGTTTAAAGCACATCGTTATTCAGCCTGCTGTCAGCACAGCTTGATGGTGTTTACTGTCAAATTTAGATCTGGACTGTTTATTAGTTTTCCTCTCATCAGGTCATTCACATTTAAAATAAAATTATCTAATAGTTTTCTAGCAAACATTTGGAGATTTTAATGGTTCTGACAGGGAAGTTTAGTCTGACAGTAATATTGTTGTCATGACCAGCAGCAGAAAAACAATTTAATCAGATTCATTTCATCTCTGAAAAGGAGCAGAAAGAAGTATAAACTTATAATATTTTCCCCATATTTACATAAACATACAATGAGCTGTTCAACTTAGAAAACTATTTAAAATACACAACAAATGTACAACAAAACTTCAGCTTAATCAACACCATGTCGCCTCTTCATAATCATTTTATCTTATTGTCAAGATTATTCATAAATTGACATCTTTAATTTAAACACGTCTTTCATCGTTGCTGCTCTGGATCAATTTGTTTTTGAAAATTTCTCTACTTATGATGAACTGAATGCTAAAAATGAACCAGTTAAACCTGTTAGTTTAAAGGTTATTGTAGTTTTTAATATTTCTGTCCTGCTGAATCTGTGCAGGATCAATGTGGGAAGTTTCAATGTTTCATCAGTGCGTTAGCTTATTTTAATAACTACTGAGCAGCTTTTTGTTTGTTTCTTTTCTATTTGGTGATGAGCTCCAGGTTTTCAAATCGACCTGATCTTCAGCTCCCTGCACAGAGCAGATCATGGTGGTTTCATTTCACCTGGAAGTTTGAAAACCTGACAGTTTGTGATTTCTGTTTTTGTTCCAGGATCTTTCGGGCCTGAAATGTGACGGCCTGCTGTCCTCGGGTCAGTTTTTACCCACAGAGTGTGTGAGTGGACTGGTGGAGCTGGCAGGAAGCCCAAGCACCAGTCCGGCCCTGACCAGCGCCATCATTTCCCTGCTGGCCCAGCTGGGTGAGTTCTGCCACGGGCGTGTCGGTTCGGTTCGGTTCGGGTCGGTTCGGGTCGGTTCGGTTCAGGTCTGATTCCTGCTCTCTTTCTGCATCGCTGTGTTTTGTTCTCCTCTCAGGGAGCGATGACGCCAGTCGGGAAGTTCTTCACAGCAGCTTCAACCTGACCAGCACGCTGGCTGCTGTCATCCATCACCATGGCAACACACCTGGAGACCCTCTGGTGCTGCAGGTAGAGACAAACAGCAGCAACATGGAGAAACTTTTAAACTAACATTTAAAATACAACATTAACATATTAACGAGGAAATAACCTGCTTTTGTTTTTATTTTTGACTCATATTTTGGCTTTTACATATGATTTTTCATCGTAAAGCATGATGAAAACCAGTTTATTCTCGTTTTGCAAATCAAGATGGACTCAGTCAGCTCTGCAGAAGCTCAGTATTATAGCGGCCACTTCTTACCTTTTACCTGTTTTACTTGTTCAAATTAACACGTTAACACCTCTGCTCTGCGGTCAAACTGCAGCAGCTCTGCAGAGGTGTAAAGAAACCATCTGAGAGACAAAGGGACTCATGTCAGCTGGGGGCCGCACTTTGGGGGCCCCTGACCTAAACAGTTCACCAAAATAATCTGGAATATTCCAAACCTGTGAAGTTCAAATGCATCAAGTTCTGATTTTATTTATTGTGTTTATTTAATGCAGAGTCAGAGTGTCTCTGTTCTGCTGCCGCAGGGACCAACTCCCTCTATGTTGTGATTTTAATTATTTAAATTTAGTTTTTCAGTGTCTCCAGGTGCTGCAGAAACTGACGTACAACACTCGCACCTTCCAGTTCTCAAACTACATCCGCGAGCTCATCGGTTTTCTCCTGACCAGCATGTAAGAGCCGTAATCTGACGATGACACAAACGTGAGCGATAATCTGCTAATCTCATCTCCACCGTTTCCCCTCAGCCAGTCGCAGAACGAGGACGTGGTCATGCCGTGCCTCGGCCTGCTGGCCAACCTGTGCCGGGACAACCCGTCAGTGCAGAGCCACATCAAGTCCATGGTGAGATGTCAGTCCAGGTTTCTGGACTAAAAATATCAGAAAAACTGAGAACCGCCGGCAACGAGCTTCACACGTCATATTAAAAAATTAACACCCGATTTCGCTTCTTGAAAGTTCCTCTTCTGTTGTTTTAGACCACAGAATATTTTATCAACATGATTCTGGGGAACTTTGAGACATTTGGGTCAGGAGTGGTTCTGAACACTCGCATGATAAAAATAATATTATTTCATTTAACCACTTAAATACACACAAAGGCCTGTCATGATAACCAAGTTTTCTGGACAATAAATTGTCCCAGAAGTTATCGCGATAAACGATGATATTGTTATTCTGAGACCATTTTCAGCTGATATAATGGTAATAATGGCAAAATAATTCAAGAAGACGTTCTAAAACATTAATAAACTTTACATTCTAACAAACATTTATCACTGGAAGACATTTTAAATCTCCAGAAACAACAAATAAAATGAATTAAACAAAATTGTCCTTTAAAAAATGTTTAGTTGAGGCCAAAACACCAGACTGAAAACTTTTATCATCCAGTTTTCGGTAGAAAGAGAAAAACAACAAATTGTGCAAATGAAAATTTTTGACCTCGACAGATTAATCGATTTATTGCTTATTGTGACAGACCAACACATACATTAAAATGTAAATAAGTAATTCAAATAAACATTTTATTGCCTAAAATGCAATAGCAACATTTCTTTAGTGAATGTTTGTAGCAAAGCAGCTAAAAAAATCCTTGTAACACCAACATGTGAAAAAATCTCAGAAGTTTCTGCTGGGTTTAAGTGTAGGGATTATTTTTAGGATAAGCAGATTAATTACTAATTGGATATAAAATTAGATTAATGGGATATTTCTTTTGCCAAATGCCAAATAAAATTGTTGGATTCACAAAACGGGTTAGCCGGATGTGATGTAATAGTTCAGGAAACAGAGAACTGATCTGAACTGAACAGACGATAAAGATTAGGGATGCATTGATCTGATACTAATATATGTATCGACTCTGAAAACAATTTGGTGACAATATTTCTGTTCCGTGAGGGCAGATCTATGCTCTGAGTGACATCATGCTTTATGTTTACATTATATTTATTATTCCTGGTTTCACTTTCTGAATCATTGAATAAGTTTGTTGAACTTTATTTTTACATGTTTGACCAACCTGATCAACCTGTTGTTTTTGTCAGTTTGATTATTATTTATTTTAAATTGGCTGTTTTATTCCTAATTGCTCTAACTGAACAAATTAAAGTTGTTTTTACATATTTGACCAAACTTGTGAAGCTATTGGTGTCTAAATGCTCTGCACCGCTGCAGAGTCATCAAATAAATATGTAATTCAGTACATATATGTCTGTGTTTAAGAAAAAGAAACATTTTAAGTCGATTCAGCTGTTTATCGGCCCCCTGTTGTTTTTGGATGTTTGGTTTCCTCCTGTGTGTAAACGTTTTTAAAACTTATTTTTACTGTACAGGAGAACGTGAGGCAGCTCTACCGAACTCTGATCAACTTCCTGGCTCACAACAGCCTGACGGTGGTGATCTTCACGCTGTCCATCCTGGCCAGCCTGACTCTGAACGAGAAGGTTGGCGAGAAGGTGAGCAGAAACCTTTCTGATTTTCTAACGTAAATAAAATCCAGTTTTTCTCATTTTAAGGGATTTTTGGATCCTTTACTGTTTGTTTATGATAAATGATGCAGCCGTAAGTCGTTTCTGGTTAAAGGTTGTGTCTGAATGTGTGGAAATTGTCACACTGTCTTATTTTTATTAGTTCAGCTTCCTGCTTTTGTTTCCTGTCTGCATCACAAAAAGGTTGTTTCCACCTTGAACTTGTGTTTTTTTTATCTGCAGCTTTTTGAGGCGAAGAACATCCATCAGACTTTTCAGCTGGTGTTCAACATCATCGTGAACGGCGGCGGCACGCTGACCAGGAAGTACTCCGTTGACCTCCTCACTGACCTGCTGAAGAGCCCCAAAGTAGCCGATTACCTGAGCAGGTGGAGTTGATCTCTTCTGGCCCAGACGTTTGCTCGCCGCTCCATCTGACAGCGCCTCCCTGTCTGACAGCGCCGCTCTGTCTGACCGCGCCTCCCTGTCTGACCGTGCCTCCCTGTCTGACCGTGCCGCTCCGTCTGACCGTGCCTCCCTATCTGACCGCGCTGCTCTGTCTGACCGTGCCTCCCTATCTGACCGTGCTGCTCTGTCTGACCGTGCCTCCCTATCTGACCGTGCCTCCCTATCTGACCGTGCTGCTCTGTCTGACCGTGCCTCCCTATCTGACCGTGCCTCCCTATCTGACCGTGCTGCTCTGTCTGACCGTGCCTCCCTGTCTGACCGTGCTGCTCTGTCTGACCGTGCCGCTCTGTCTGACCGCGCCGCTCTGTCTGACCGTGCCTCCCTGTCTGACTGTGCCGCTCCGACTGACCCCGCCTCCCTGTCTGACCGCGCTGCTCTGTCTGACCGTGCCTCCCTATCTGACAGCTCCGCTCTGTCTGACCGTGCCTCCCTATCTGACAGCGCTGCTCTGTCTGACCGTGCCTCCCTATCTGACAGCGCTGCTCTGTCTGACCGTGCCTCCCTGTCTGACCGTGCCGCTATGTCTGACCGTGCCTCCCTGTCTGACCGTGCCGCTCCGTCTGACCGCGCCTCCCTGTCTGACCGTGCCTCTCCGTCTGACCGCGCCTCCCTGTCTGACCGCGCCTCCCTGTTTGACCGTGCCGCTCCGTCTGACCGCGCCTCCCTGTCTGACCGTGCCGCTCCGTCTGACCGCGCCTCCCTGTCTGACCGCGCCTCCCTGTTTGACCGTGCTGCTCTGTCTGACCGCGCCTCCCTGTCTGACCGTGCTGCTCTGTCTGATCATGCCTCTCTGCTTCCAGGTATCAGCACTTCTCTGCCTGCGTTTCTCAGGTTCTGGGGCTGCTGCACCTGAAAGACGCCGACTCGGCAGTCACGGTGAGACGCACAGACACTTTGAGTCCAGAAAGCCTCAATCAGTCAATCAATTTATTTGCATTTCAGCAACAATTCTTTTCAGTTTACATCAGAAAAATGCAAAAGTCCAAATTCATAGAAGACAGTCAGTTATTGAAGCATTACATTTTGATGAGCGACGTCGTTACACATCAACATATTGATTATTTATTATGTTTCCAAAGCAACGCTAAAGTTCTTAGCCTTGATTTAAAGGAACTCAGAGTTTCAGCTGTTATGCAGTTTTCTGGAAGATTTGTGGTCATAGAAGCTGAATGCTGCTTCTCCATGTTTGGTTCTGGACCTGAGAGGTCTGGCAGGTTGATCAGCAGCAGCAGATCTTTAATATAAACTACCAACAGTATCTGATTCTCTCAGTGAAGGGCTGTAGAACCGGGCTGATGGTTCTGTCTTCCTGGTTTTAGTCAGGACGCCAGCAGCAGCGTCTGGATCAGGCAGATCTGTGAATGACACTTTGTTCATCAGGCCTCTTATCGCAGCCTTTGCATGTGTTGACACTTTTTCTGCTCTGATGGCTTTAATCTTATCTGACATGAATCAGCAGAACAGGAAGCAGTTTGTGGTGAATTAGTTTACAAAAAACAATCAGCTCTACTGATAGATGCATCTAAAGACGGTCTAAGCCATCCATATGTGTGCAGATATGTTATCTGGAAACATTTCCTCATACTTTACTACCTTTACACAGAAATATTAAGCAATGATAATTATTTACATAAAATGAAGTAAATAATTAGTGAAACCTTTACGTCAAGTTTTCCTGATCAAACATGACTTTGTTTTCTCCAGATGGATTAATTCAGGTTGAATGAGAGTCGTTAGGCAGCAGCAGCAGATAATAATGTTTCCCACGAGAACTTAATACCTAGAAACAGTCGGTTGATTTATATCAGCAAGTGGAAAAAAGGAACTTTGTGGTCCAGATATGACATTTATCACTCCTCATGTTCTGTAGGTTTTGCTGTAGATGCATGTGATGTTCCAGGTTTTATCATGTTTATCCTGTTTTATTGTGACTTTCTGCACTGTGTGGCTGTGAGCAGTCAAGTTTATTTTCATAGAACATTTCAGCAACAAGGCATCAGCTGCTTTAAATAAAACATAATTCAGTCATCAGTTATGAAACAAGCAGGAAATATGACATTTAATCAGAAACCACCATTAAGCATCAAGCATATTGGTCATTATTCTGTTATGAATCAAAAGCAGTTCTAACCAGGTGGGATTTAAAGGTGTTTCAGCAGTTTTACAGTTTTCTGGAAGCTAAATCAGGAAGTCAGATTTTCTTTTAGATCATATTTGGTACACAGAGCATTTTTATAATAACTAAAGTTTAAATATTTACTTGATAGTGCTATAAAATGGCTCCATGTGTCTGGAAAACATGATGCAGCCCCTTAACACAGCCTGTGTGTTGCTGCAGGTGCTGCAGCTCCTCCTGTCCATGTGCAGCGTTGCAGCTCTGCGCTCGCAGCTCTGCGCCGTCGTCTTCCGGCCGGCCGGCGCCAAACTCAGGGCCGCCGGCCACAGACAGGCGGGCGAGCAGAACGGGGGCCGGAAAGCCGAGTGTGGGCTGGCTCTGGTGCAGTGGCTCAGCTCGCCTGTGGAGGGCGCCGAGAAATGTTCCCTGCAGACGCTGCAGCTGCTGACCGAGCTGCTGGAGGTACCTGACTTCGTTATTCTGATTTCACTCAGAGGATGATGATTATTTGTGTTTCTGCTGTTAAATTACATTCTCCGGTTTTACCAGTGGAGGGCAGAGGACAGAAAACTCTTACTGAAGTGAGAGTAGAGACACTTCAACTCATTTATACTCAAGTAAAAGTAAAAATGAAATGTTTTCAGCAGCTTTTGTTAAGTGGTACTCTGCCCCCTAGAGGACAAGCTCTGCATAGGCGTCTTTTAGTGACCAACACCCTCCAGTTTGTCTGAAGCTCTTATTTTAATCCACTGCTGTGTCTTCCTCAGTAAATGATCTTAAATCTGAATGTTGTTGATGCATAATAAAGATTTTCTTAGTTTTTATGTGTGTGTACCTTTGAGTCTTCCTGTCCTCCTCTGTCCTGATGGGCTCTGTGCATCCAGGAGTCGCTGGGAGCGGAGAGCGTGTCTGAATCCACGCTGAGCTTCGTGGAGATGTTGCTCCCAGTCGCCTTGGGGCTCCTGAAGGGCCTCGATCCTGCAAAGGGAGACGCTCACCTCAGGAAACACTGCCACCGCCTCACCCACGTCTGCACCCTGCTGCTCAATATCCTCACCTACAGGCCTGTCAGCGTGTGATGCTGCCTGGGGGATTTAAAGACTTAAAACTCTGCATTTTTCTAAATTAATGTCCTTTTCTGTGGAACTGAATGTGTACAGATGAACAGTCATGACAGAAACATGGGGTTCATCTTGTTATTCCTTCAGTAATTTATAAATGTCACAGTTTCAAACTAAATATTTATACTAAGAAAACTAAATATTGAGTAGGTAAGCCAGATTCCTATTCAGCAAAGTAAATACTCAACTCCAAGCTAACTATTTAGTTAACAAGCTGTTTCAAAACAAAACATTTAGCTCTGAGTTATATATTTAGCTGTTAAGCTTAAACAACTAACTAAAACCAACCAACCCTGAAGGAACCGGGTTGTTTCCTTCACCTGCTCCACCCCTGTGCTGCCGGGACGCCACCAGGTCTCTGGTGTCCTCTCAGGTGAGCGCTCAGCTCTGCCTCTCTCAGGTGGAAACTCTGCTCTCCTGTTGCCATAGCAACAGCCCCCTGACCTGCCTGCCTCCCGTCTCCAGTAACAACCTCAGGTGAGTCAACATAAAAACATTATGGGAAGATATTTATTATGAAATGATATTTTCTAGTCACTGCATCAGTTTGTGAATTAAAGCTGTAAATATTTTTATTTAAATTGATCCGTTGTGGAGCTGAAATCGTGACCTTGTGGTTTTCCTTCCAGCCAGTTGTGCGCAGAATCTCTGCTGAAGGTTCTGGAGTTGATGAGCCGCCTGAGGCAGCAGGTGCAGGACATGGAGACGAGTTTCTACAGGATGCTGCAGGTGAGCAGCCGCTCCCATCAGGCCTCGCCACTTCCTGTTTAAATGCTCAGCGTCTCCTGAATCCCTGCAGGACCAGAGGACGGTGACCCCCCTGTCTCTGGCTCTGACCTCACACCGCAGGGAGCGCGTGCAGACCGGACTCGCCCTGCTGCTGGAGGCCACGCCCCTCCCAGACTTCCCAGCACTGGTGTGAGTAAACCAGTCAGCATAATGAACTTTACTGGACGATCAGTTGTTGTTAATGCAATAATCAGTAATATCTGTGAAGACAAGAACACATTTCCAACTTTAAATGCTAATGAACATTTGACACTGGAACTGGAAGACATTTTAAATATCCACAAACAAAACAGAAACAATAAATAAAATAAGTTATAAAGTTTATCCAGACTAAGTTGTCCTTCAAAAAAACGAGACCAAAACAACAGACTGAGGAGTTTTATCATCTGGTTTTTGGTAGAAAGAGAGAAAAATGATAATCAGGCAAAAGGAAATTATTGAGCTCACTTTAATTTATCATTCGATTAATTGATCGATTGCTTATTGCGACAGTGAGTCACCACTAGGAAACATGATGAAAATAACTTATTCACACAGTTCGGCTATAAACATTAAAATCTCAGATTTCTTATTCACCAGATCCGATTTTAATCAGTTTTTACTTTTTAGAAAAGAAATGACAGAAATTGTTCCTGCCGCTTGGCTTCCTGTCGGCCGTTAGAGAGCTGCAGGATCTGCTGCTGACTGAGTCCGTTTGTCCTGCCAGCCTGGGGGAAAGCATCGCCGCCAACAACGCGTACCGCCAGAGGGAGGCGGAGCTCTCGGCGAAGCGCGTCGCCGTGCAGGAAGTCCCGCCTCCCAGGATGAGCAGCAGCATGACGGACGCCTCCAGCGGCAACAAGAGCGTGAGCAGCCTGGTGGAGAAGCTGCAGACCGGCATGGAGGTAAGAACCCTGGAGCCGTTTCCACAGCAACGACCTTTCACCTGCACGGGATTTTATGGGACAAAATGGAGGAAAATGTTCTGATTTTCCTGTTTTAACAAATACAGTGATGAATTCTGAACTTATGTTCAGCTGTCGGAGTTTCACCTGATTCTGCAGGTGTTTTCTGGTTTCTCTTCCAACTTGGGAGGGAATCGGTTTCTCTGGATTTTATTTAGGGGTATCAAAGTGAAGGGGAGAGCAAATCCGAGATGCATCTCAAATCTTTAGATGCCAAAAACATTAAAGTTCAAGTTTATTTTTAAAAATGGGACAAAATGAATTAATTCTGGATGCACCGATATGAAAATCTGGGCCGATATCAACATTCCTCTTATGGCTGATAACCAATATTTACCGATACTTTATGTATTTCTCTACCTTTTTGACACCTTTGGGGAAAAACTTCAGAGTATGAATGAAGGCACTTTATTTCTCCTGATTTGTATTTTCTACCAAACTTAAAGTCTTCCTAAATGAAAAGCTGAAGTTTATTCATTAGATGAATCTGATTATCATTCAGGTTTGTTGATGAAGATGATTTAGTTTCTTCAGTCGTTTCACTCACAGCGCTGAACTCTGATCATCTGTATTATCTGACAAATATTTCAGCTTTCTGCACTGCAAAAACACAAAATATAACAAGTCATTTTAGTTTAGTTTATAGTATAATAACTTAGTACAGTTGAAATAAGACAAAACTAACAAACTAAGCTGATATTTTTCAGTTACAGGTAGTTTGAAGTCAAATGTCCCTAAATTGCTAAAGTTCTTGTCCTTGGATTATTTCACCTATTATGTGGGAAAATGTCTTGGAATAATCTGCCAATGGAGCTGGCACTTTTTCATCAGTATTAAGGAACTACTGACTTAAAACAAGCTGATATTTCTTGGTGAAAAGTTACTTTCAAGTTAGTTTTATTGTATTTCAAACATTCTAAGATTTTTGCTCTGGAGACCAAAAATACTTGGTAAAGTTTTGTGTTTTTGCAGTGTGTAATTTATTTGTTCTCATTCTTTTTATGTTTTATTTTTGTAGCTGCAGGAACCGACGAAGGACTCGCCTCTTTCTGAGATCATCGACGTTTACGAGCAGAAACTGGCTGGGTTTGCTGTAAGTTTAACAGAATTTATGGTAAAATACCCGATTAGCTGCTTTAAATCTGCTGTTCATCTTCCAGCTGATCTCCTGCTGTCTGTTTGTGTTTCAGTCGAAGGAGAGCCGCCTGCAGGACCTGCTGGAGGCCAAAGCTCTGGCTCTGTCTCAGGCCGACCGTCTCATCGCTCAGTATCGGCTGCAGAGAGCTCAAGCTGAGGCCGAGGTGAACTAAATCATTCTGATTCATAACGAACATCCAGGTGAACTAAATCATTCTGATTCATAACGAACATCCAGGTGAACTAAATCATTCTGATTCATAACGAACATCCAGGTGAACTAAATCATTCTGATTCATAACGAACATCCAGGTGAACTAAATCATTCTGATTCATAACGAACATCCAGGTGAACTAAATCATTCTGATTCATAACGAACATCCAGGTGAACTAAATCACTCTGATTCATAACGAACATCCAGGTGAACTAAATCATTCTGATTCATAACAAGCTAAATATTTAGCAATAAACTAATCACTTAGTTATCAAATGTGATACAGAGCTTCAAACTCAATATTTAGTTTGAAAAGTAAATATTTAGCTGCCAACTAGATATTTAATTAGCATGATAAGTCTTTAACTTGAGACCTTCAAATTTAATTAACAGCTAAATATTTAGTTAGCCATGTTAATATTTAGCTGTTACTAAACATGAACTAATTAGCTAATTACTTTAGTTTAAATTAAATATGTAATTAGCAAATTAATATTTTGTTAGTAAGTTAAATATTTAGCTTGAAATTAAATATTTTGTGTACAAACTCAATATTTAGCTTCAAACTACATATTTAGTGATCAAGCTAAATATTTATCTTTCTAAATAAATATTTAGTTTTAAACTGTGACATTTATAAATGAATTAATAACTTGGTGAAAAATGAACTCTCCTCCTGTAACAGACTAATAACTCAAAGTATTGCTGTTAAATTTGACTGCAGCGTTACAAACGGCGCCTCGCAGGTGGAACCTTCAGCGTCGGTAAAATCCTCCAGATCTGCAGTTTCTCTGGTTTCCCTCCTGCAGGCGCGGAAGCTGGCCTGCCTGCTGAAGGACGCGGAGCGCCGGCGGGAGGATCTGCAGGGCGAGCTGGGGAACCAGGTTCTGGAGGTGGAGCGGTCCAGAGCCGACATGGAGGAGCTGCTGCAGCACAACGCTCGGCTGCAGAGGGACTCTGAGGAACACCAGACCCTGAAAGGAGCTTACAACGCTCTGCTCAACAGGTCGGAGGCTAAATTACATCCTGATGCATCCTGAGGCCGATCTGCAAAAACACAAACCTCACCAAGCAGCGATGGGCCGTTTCTGCTGCAAACGTCCTAAAACACTTGAATTAAGAGCAAACTAAACCACAGTAACCAGTTTCATCCACTTGAATAAAACACTGTACTTTTTACTTTTACTTGAGTAAAATCTTTGGATGCTCTGCTTATCAATAACTTTTCAGCAATAAATAGGAACTTGTTTTAAGTCAATCATTCCTTAATATTGATGAGAACAAACTTATTCTATTTACAAATTATTTAACTTAAAACATGTAAAAAATGTCTTTTTATAAGTTAAATAATCTGCCAGTGGAACCTTTTTTACATCAG
Source organism: Poecilia mexicana (assembly GCF_051168715.1). NCBI lineage: Eukaryota > Metazoa > Chordata > Actinopteri > Cyprinodontiformes > Poeciliidae > Poecilia > Poecilia mexicana. The sequence goes on from NW_028263384.1 coordinate 1,954,914, forward strand.
CATTAAGGAGCCATTGCCTTTAAACAAGCCACCGTATCTTCATGAAAGTTACTTCTAGGTTAGTTTTGCCTTATTTCAAGTGAAGGTCAAACGTTTTTACCTGAGACGTTTTTACCTGAGACGTTTTTACCTGAGACGTTTTTACCTGAGACGTTTTTACCTGTGCTGTTTTTACCTGTGCTGTTTTTACCTGTGCTGTTTTTACCTGTGCTGTTTTTACCTGTGCTGTTTTTACCTGTGCTGTTTTTACCTGTGCTGTTTTTACCTGTGCTGTTTTTACCTGTGCAGGTTTACTGAAACGGAGCGTCTGCTGAAGGAGCTGCAGGCGGCTCACATCTCTCTGAGCAAACAGAACGACACGCTGAGGAAGAACCACGAAGCTCTGCAGCTGCACAAAGACAAGTAGGAAGCCGACAGCTGGAGCCTTTCAGCTCCTTTTTATTCTCTTTATTTGAACCAAGTAGAAGTTTGGTTTGGTTTCTGTCTGTTTCAGAATCACATCAGAGCTGCAGGAGAGAGAGGCGGAGATCAAATCCCTGCAGCTGGAAGTAGAGAAGAAGAACCGCGACGTTGCAGGTCGGTTTGACCATCACAGATGTTCCTGCAGTGATCTAACCTCTGCAGGAGGCCATGATAATAAATTATGATTAACAATAATATTGTTGTTTTGAGACAATTTTCTAGTATTGTACCGATTATAAAGGCATGAAAATGCCAGAACACATTCTCAAAGATCAATAAACTTTAAATTCTGATGAACATTTAACGCCAAAAGACATTTTAAATTTCTAAAATAAATAAACAAAACAACAGAAACTACAAATGAAGTGAATTATGAACCTGATTGAGACCAAAACAGCAGATTGAAGATTTTTATCATCCAGTTTTTGATGGAGAGAAACGATAAATCATGTAAATGGAAGTTATTGAGCTCGTTTTTATTCATTATGTGATTTACTGATTATTATTATTATTATTATTATGCGGCAGGCTTACACTGCAGTTATTAGTTTGTAAATGTTTCTGCTGGTTTGTTGCAGGTCTGCATGCGGAGCTGCGGTCCAGAGAGGAGACGCTGAGGGAGAAGGACCAGGAGAGGAGAGACCTGGAGGAGACGGTGGACGTTCTCAGGAAGGAGCTGAACAAAACGGAGCAAGCCAGGAAGGACGTTAGCATCAAGGTGAGCGGCTGATAGCTGTTAGCAGTCGGACAAATCAAGCAGGCTTCTTTTTGTTTTGGGTTTATTTCCACATATCTGCTAAAATGGCCTCCTAAAGATGGCCGCCTCCAGTAAACCAGAGTTTCTGTATAAAACCACAAAGCATCAGAAAGTCGATTTCTCTACACAGATCAGTGAACCATGACCATTTTCTGGAGTTTATTAAATCTAGATGAATTTATTATTTTATTATTGGCCAAATAGCAAATGTTATTGATCCAAAGCTATGCTAATGATTACAAATAGTCGATCTATAATTATTCATTATTTGTTTGGTTATGGCCTCCTGCTGTGACTAACAGGAAAAGGCAGCTGCTGTCGTTGATCTGATTGTTTGCAGTGAATCAGTTTTTCTGCCACTAAATTATATTTGAATTTTGTATGAAGGCAACTCTGAGAATATTTTTCATTCTGGAAGAAAAGCTACATTTATTTTAAGGTTTTTAACTGATAGAAAACTCTAAACTGCAGTTTGTAAAAGCTTAGTGATGCTCCGTGTCCCTCTGACCTTTGACCTCTGGCAGGCGTCGTCTCTGGAGCTGCAGAAGAGCCAGCTGGAGAGCAAGTTGAAGCAGAAGGAAGACGAGTTGAACAAACACTCGGCCATGATCGCCATGATCCACAGCCTGAGCAGCGGGAAGCTGAAGAGCGACGTCAACCTGTCGCTCTGACCACAGCGCCCCCACCAGGCCGGGGCAGGAGCTGCACTTATGAACTCAAAGCTCCATTCTAAACATTAATTCGCTTTTTTTAGACTCAATAAAACACATGAATGAACATCTTTTTTTCCGAACTTGTACTTTTTATGTGTTTGTTTTTATTGTTTATATTTGAATATTTGAATGTAAATGTAGTCAATAAATTAATGTGTCAAGAAAAATCCCTTGGATCAAATTTTCTTTACGTAGAAAGAATAAAAACTTTAATTCTAGATGTGCACCGATTACAGTTTTCTGCCAATACCAATTTTTTGACTGAAATACTAAATATAACAAGTGTTTAATTTACTCTCAACATCATTAGCTGAAATAACTAACGTTAACTAAAACTGGTTCATTTTTTTTCATCGAGGTTTCAGCTGGAGATGAATTGATGTTTAAATAATTTATTATATCTGCAGGTCAGGAAAAACAATCAGGTCTGGGTTTAGCTTGTAGCACTGAATTCAGCTTTCTAAGAAAAAAAGTTGAATCAGTTTATTTATTACTTTATCCAGGAGGTAAGCTTGGTTATAACTGTTCTCCAGAATGAATAAAATCTTTAGGAAGCTTCCAGCACAGTTTGGGATTTCTCCCATTCACTTGGATTCCTCCGGCCGAGTTCTTACCGGCCAATCAGAGAACAGAAGACATTGTGAACTATGACATCAAATTTCTGCTCTGTTTAAAGTTAGTGTCTGCCAGCGGCAGAGGAAGTGAAACATTAGCAATCCAGAGCCCAGACACTAAAGCAAATAGGAGCTGATTTTTAACCAGCTAACTAGTTGGGAGCAAAAATGTTGCCAAGATTCACCGCCCTTCTGTTTCCTGTCCTCTTACTGAGTTGACATGGCTGAAAGGGAATCTAGCTTGAAATTATCTTCTCATTTTAGGAAAATATCAAAAATGAAAACAGTGGAGGAATTTCTACATTCCTATGAAGCTAAATAGGTGCCATAAAGTTTGCTCAAAAGAAAAACAATTGAAGCTAAACAAAAAATTTGAAACTGATCAATTTTGAAACCTGCTGCCATTTTTTCAAACAAGTTGTTTATTCAGAAGTTGTGGGATGGTGAGATAAAAACACACAATAACAGCAAAACATGCCAGAACATCATTTAAATTATCTCCTTATTCTCACACACCATTGTTCAGCTGTTCTACCTTCATGCTTTACCTTTTATGGTAAAACGGCTTCGAATTACAAAACATTTATTCAGAAACCACATCTGTTGCTTAACGTACTGGAAGTGGAGCTTTTTTCTCAAACTACCCACATCTTTACCAGTCAAACAGAAACTGACCACAAAAAATGTAACTGTGTGTTAATATGTGTGTTACTGGCGCTTACCACAGCAAGCAAGCCAAACGATTTCTTGTTGACTGAGAAAATCATTTGGGTAAAAAGTATTTGTGTTTTCTGGTAACCAAAGTTCATACATTTAACTTACACTTTCATATCATGACTGTTATTTTCCAAGATAATAAACCCAGGCATCATTTAAGAAAACACACACACCTGTCGAAACAAAGCCAAAACTGCCACCATTCCAAGTAAGATCCAGTATTTAAATCATCGTCATGGCGACCGAACATCCACAGAGATTAAAGTGTACAGTACATCCTTCATAATCTCTTTGACAGTAAAGTTGAGGGAATTTAGTCCATCAGTGTCGATATTCTCTGCTGTTTTTCGTGTTTTCGCAGCGTTTTCTGGATTCACCTCATTGTGCAAGTCTCTTCCATGTTTGATCATTTTGTATTTTGCAATCTGAGCGTCCGGCCGAGTTATGGACATCCCTCTGTGGATGATCCTGTTGTACAGGTTGTCGTCCTCGCCACCCCAGCCCCAGAACGTGTTTGAGAAACCGTTGACCTTCAGGAACTGCTGCTGTGTCAGCAGGGAGACGCCACCAAAGGCAGTTTTTGAGGATAAGATGTAGTTAAATTTGTCTATAGCCACTGATAAATGTCTGGGATGGTCAGAACATCTGTAGAGGTTCCTGTCGTCTATTGGCACCAGGTCTACATCCGAAAAGGCAAAACAGTCGTAATCGTACTCCTTCAGTGATTCATTAAATCCGATGTTCATCAGCTTGGCCCGGTTGAACGCTCCGTCTCCGTCCTGGTTGATGACGTACACACCGTAGTCCAGCTGCTGACGCATCAGGACCGGATGGAGGTAGTAGAGCCAGTGGTTCAGGTGTTGAGACCGGTTTCTGAACGGGACGATGACGGCCACCTGACGGAGGTTTGGATCGGCAGAACCAGAGACATTAGTGCGATGACTGTCTGTGTTTCCATTCACCATCAATAGCTGACATTTAGAAAGTAAATTTGATTAGTGGAAACCAAAAACTCAGTTTTTGGTTTTAAAAAGTCTTGGCAGTAGGATGAGGTGGTATTATTTTGTTGTTGGTATCAAAGCATTTCACATGTTCAACAACCAGACATGAAGACGGCAGGACGACGACGCAGCATTTTCCTTTTGTGCCATCGCCTCAACAAACTGATTCACATTTTAACTGGATTTCTTATTTTATGGAATCACTGGAAGTTTTGCTTTTTCAACATTAGCAGAATGAAGAACAACGTTTTGAGTCCATCTGTAATGGAAATGCAGCCATTAAAACTGATTCTCTTACAACAGAATAAGATTTTAATCTGCACTGAAAAATAAACCAGTAGCTGCGTCTCCATTACAAACAAAGAAGAAACAGCATTGAAATCATAAATGAATAAGTTTGTTCAGGCGATAAATCATTAAAACATGAAACGGGGGCGATCCTCCTGCCACTTCCTGCATCTCCTGACCCAGCAGGAACATCTGTGGGCGATAAATGTGTCTCCACTGCAGCTGATTTCTTTTGCCATTAAGTTAATTTGGTTTTGTTATTCTAATTTGCATAATTCAATGGTTAAACACAGCCTGTCACCAGTTATTCACACGTTTCCTGAAGAAGTATTTTTTATATGTTACTATTTTAAGTCATTAAGGTAAATTTGGATCCTGATATTGATGTTATGTTTTCTGGAAGTTTTGTTTGTTTCCCAGATAAATTCATGCTGTCAGTTTCTGAGAAGAAAACTGAACTTTACATAAAACATGAAACAGGAAGGAGGACGGCTCTTCAATACGCTGACGTTGGTTTAAACTATCTTAAAGTTTCTTCTTCACCTTATATTCTTGTCATATTTTCAGGTTGTTCTGTCTTTTAATAATACTTTCTGATTTGTTATGCAGTCTAAAGGAAGTACATTAAAAAGTCCAAGTAAATATGTAAAAACCTGTAACATTCCAGAAATTCAAAATTAAAAGTGTTTAATGTTCGTGATTATTATTAGTATGAAGTATCTTCATATTTTTAGAGGTGCAATATTACAGTTTTATACATTTCAAAGTAATATAAATCAGCCTTTTGTGGGTTTTTTGAAAGCTGAATTAAATGTTAAAAGTCACATGTTTTAGTGAAAATTAATAGATTTAATAATAATAACTAATCAATGTTTATTGTATGTTTTAGGCTTCAGAAAATACAGTTTGGATTAGAGGTAAATCTGACCCGGAAGTCATGAATGTATTGAGAAAAAGTTTATTTGACCTTCAGTAACTATAAAAAGTGACGTGTTAACATTTCCGCATTAAACAGTTTTCATGTCTGGTTTAATGCTGCAGGTTACACATCTTATTCCTTCATCTTTAAGCTCAATTTGACACATGATCAGTTATCGATGAACTTTTAATGAGTCAGAAACTCGAGTTCCCTCCTCCGGTTCCCTCTGCATGTTTTCCATGTTTTCATTTATATTTCATTTGCTCTCCACAAACGTTTCTCCGCCAACATCTCCTGCCTACCTTCTGCCTTGCGGTGCAGTTCGGGGGTCTGTACCGTCCTCCCTGCTGCAGCAGAGACCCCACCTGCTTCCTGACCAGCTCCAGACTTCGTTTGGTCTCAAACTCGACCAGAAGTGGACCCACCAGAGACGGAGGCGTGTCGGGACACGGACCCAGAGGCTCAGAGGTCGCTGCTGTTTCCATGGAGACGTCTGGGGTCTTCATTACCCAAACATGATCCATCATGGCTGCAAAAACGCTCCTGTTGCTTTTCACCACCTGCTGTGGCACCGAAGGAAAAACCAAAGAAGAGGCTTTGGTGTGGAGTAAAAACACGGCGAAACACGTCAGAGTGAATAAGGCAGAAAGCGCCAGAACGCTGCGGATCTTCTCCTTCATGATGTTAAACTTTGAACTTTCCAGCTGTAAAACTGGCTGCTCTCTGTTGGCTCACATGCTGAGAGGTCAGACTTTCTGTCTGTGCAGCGGAACGACACTTGCATTATGATTCATCTGTAGACAAAATCAGATATATTAATATGATAACGTAATAACTGCGACCTGTCCAGGTGACCCCGCCTCTCACCCGGAACATTACCTGAAAAGGCAGCAGCGCCTCCCGACCCATTAGGGACCAGGATGTTAGACAATGGATGGTGAATAAAGCAATCATAGTTCAGAACATCTGTTTCAGGGATGTAAAATTCAACAATGTGAATTTTACACATTGTTGTAAAATTAGCTCACCATTTTTACAAATAAATCTTCGTAAAATATTTATTCATTTAGGTACAAGACAAAGCATTTGTCTTTAATGAACATTGCTTAGCAATAAATCCCCAAAATGTTTGAAAAAATATGTCATTTAAACAGCAGAAACTGTTTACATTTTGGTCCTATTCTACAAAAAAATTTGACTTCTTTGCTTTATAAAAAATATTCTCTATTTGCAATATTATTAAAAAATTGAAAAATCTTTAGAAATAAATGTGGCCCTTGAATCCTTTCAATTTGACATTTTTAGCTCTAATGGCTAAAAGTTTGGATCTAAATGCTTGAGCGTGTTTTAACAGGAGGTGACCTTGAGATGACCTTCATCATGTAAATGTTTCAGGTCATCAAACTGTTTATCAGGGGTCACCAACTCCAGTCCTCCAGGGCCATCCTGCGACTTTTACATTCACCTCTGCTCCAAAATGTCTGAATTCCCTCACCAGCATTCATTCCTCTCTGCAGGCTGGAAACGAGCAGCTCATTTGATCCAGGTGTGTTTGAGCAGAGACGCATCTAAACGTTACAGGATGGTGGGACTGGAGTTGGTGACCCCTGGTTTAAATGGACTATAAGAAAAATGATACAATGTAGATAAAATGCAGTGATTAAATTAAATGAAGCTTTTTGTAATTAAGGAGGGAATCAGTTCAAACAGACTCTGTGGAACAGAGATGGCCTAATAAAAACCCAGTACTGGTTCTACTGGCCGTCTAACTGGGCTGAGGTTGGTGGATCCGCAGCAGCTCTGAGTTTCTGACTGCGCTGTGGTGGGAACTGTTCTTACTCAGCCACATTCGGGGTTTTCCTGTTTGAACAACATGCACGTTAAAGTCCAGTCAGACTTTGACTAGACCACTCTTCATCCTGTTTCTTTCAGTCAGAGGTTGACTTGCTGGTGTGTTTTGAATTTGTTCTGATGTAAAAACAACAAAACAGGAATTATCAGGTTGATTTTAATGAATCAATGAAAACTTATTTTTTTATACATAGTTTGTCTAAAAAAGACAAATTATGTATTTTTTATACTTTTGTTGCAACAGACATGATAATAGATCGACATTTTAAAAATATGCATGTGACATTTGGACCTTGCAGAACTGGATCAGGAAACATTTCATTACAGTTTATATGTTAAAGCAGCAGAAGGTTCTGTCAGTACGAGAAGTTACTGAGATAAATAAAACAATGTTGTTGTTTTGAGACCATTTTGAGGTAATATAATGGTAATAACAGCGTAATAATGCGAGAACTCAATCAGATGGAGAAACTGGACCCTCTCCTCTCAGTAAGGTATATGGAGAGTAAGAAGAAAGTCCCCCAGTAATTTATATACCAGTCTTTATTTCACTCATGGTTTTGCCGATATTTTCTCCAAGTGTTTTCTGGGTAAAACACACCAACCAATACTTCCATCAGTCCGTCTCCACCCAGCGGTTCTTTCAGCAGCTGGCCTTTTTAGAGTCTGAATACTCCAGTTTTGTCGCAATTAAGCCGATTAAATGTAAATATAATTAATTGAAGAGTGTTGTAAACACAGTGAGTTGTATTTGTTTTCATCCCAGTAAATCCTGGGAATGTTCTGCATGTTTCCGGTCGTCTCGTTCTGCTTCCTGTAAGGAGAAGAGGTGCCGCCCGGCAGCCTGTTGTCGCCTTTCTATTTTCTGCCCTCTGTGTTTCTGCAGCTGCTGCTTGTCACTCAGTTTCCTGCCAGAAGGTCGGCGGGTGGAGCCGGTTCTGGTCCAGTCAGGCGGTCCGCCATGGAGCTGCACCGAGCAGCGCTGGTCGCCCTGCTGCTGCTGACGCTCATCTCCTCAGGTCAGTTCACCTGGAACCCCACCTGGTTTCTGTTGCTCTGATTGATCTCTGCTTCAGTTCCAGCATGGTGTTGGTTGTAAACATGCTTCTAACCAAATGGAAATATTTCACTGCAAAAACACTAAAACTTACCAAGTTATAAGATAAATAATCTGCCAGTGGAACTAGAACAGTTTTAAAATCAATATTCAGGAATTCTTGACTTACAACCAGCTCCTCTGTGTTGCTGAAAAGTTACTTCTAATTTAGTTTTGTCTCATTTCAGCTGTACTAACATCTTTGCACTAGAAACTAAACCAAAAATACTTGGTTTTGTGTTTTTCCAGTGTTCTGCACATTTCCATCCAAACATGTTTTCTGTTTAAAACCCCCTAAACCAAAGAAATGTCACATTTTAAGGATCTTCTTTATAAACTTTCTAGGATTTTAGCAGAAAAAATGGACCACAAACTAATCAGATATAATTATTTTGCAGAAAAAAAACATCTATTAGTTTTCAGATGTTTTTACACGATAAATCTGAAAAACTGAAACTAAAAAACTAAACGCTCTGAAACTAAAAGAACAAGTTATTAGTTTGTAACTGAGGAGGAAAGAATGTCCAAGAAATTACTCAGCTAGCAGCAGAGCTACGTATTTCACTGAAGTAAAAGCAAAAATCATTCATCTAAGAAATTAAAAATATTTGGTAAAAAGTGCTGAAGCGCTGAGTAACTGATCAAATTATTAATCGTTTAAAATTCAAAATGACATCATCAGACGGAGCAAAATATAAAGTTAAGTGGAAAGTTTATAACTCTAAGGATCAGAATTTTGATTCCTGTTGGTTCTGGTTGGTTCTGTTGGTTCCGGTCGGTTCTGTTGGTTCTGGTTGGTTCTGGTTGGTTCTGTTGGTTCCGGTCGGTTCTGTTGGTTCTGGTTGGTTCTGGTTGGTTCTGTTGGTTCCGGTCGGTTCTGGTTGGTTCTGTTGGTTCCGGTTGGTTCTGTTGGTTCTGGTTGGTTCCGGTTGGTTCTGTTGGTTCCGGTCGGTTCCGGTTGGTTCTGTTGGTTCCAGTCGGTTCTGTTGGTTCCGGTCGGTTCCGGTTGGTTCTGGTCGGTTCTGTTGGTTCTGGTTGGTTCTGTTGGTTCCGGTCGGTTCTGTTGGTTCCGGTTGGTTCTGTTGGTTCTGGTTGGTTCTGTTGGTTCCGGTTGGTTCTGGTCGGTTCTGTTGGTTCTGGTTGGTTCTGTTGGTTCCGGTTGGTTCTGTTGGTTCCGGTTGGTTCTGTTGGTTCTGGTTGGTTCTGTTGGTTCCGGTTGGTTCTGGTCGGTTCTGTTGGTTCTGGTTGGTTCTGTTGGTTCCGGTCGGTTCTGTTGGTTCTGGTCGGTTCTGTTGGTTCTGGTTGGTTCTGTTGGTTCCGGTCGGTTCTGTTGGTTCCGGTTGGTTCTGTTGGTTCTGGTCGGTTCTGTTGGTTCTGGTCGGTTCTGTTGGTTCCGGTCGGTTCCGGTCAGTTCTGTTGGTTCTGGTCGGTTCTGTTGGTTCTGGTCGGTTCTGTTGGTTCCGGTCGGTTCCGGTCAGTTCTGTTGGTTCTGGTCGGTTCTGTTGGTTCTGGTCGGTTCTGTTGGTTCCGGTCGGTTCCGTTGGTTCTGTTTGGTTCTGTTGGTTCCGGTCGGTTCTGTTGGTTCTGGTAGGTTCTGTTGGTTCTGGTCGGTTCCGTTGGTTCTGTTTGGTTCTGTTGGTTCTGGTCGGTTCTGTTGGTTCCGGTAGGTTCTGTTGGTTCCGGTCGGTTCCGGTGGTACCAGTCCTGCTCTCTCAGCATGTGGCCTCCAGCTGCTCAGGCCTCAGAATCCCGACCCGTTTCCCTCCTGCTGTGTGACGGAGCGACGCTCCAAACGGGTCGTTTACCAAAAATCCACCAGACAGAAACAAACTGATGAAACTTTTATAAAAGTTTTATCAGTTTGTTTATTGAACAAACTGATGTGGAAAATTTTTATTTTGCCTGATTTTGTTATTTTTTGCTACTTATCTGAATTATTTTGTTCCTTAAAATTCCTAAATTTCCACTTAGCTTCATATTTTTGTCCACCTTATTATATAATGTCCGCGCCGCCGCGGGGCCGCAGGGCCGCGGGGCCACAGAGCCGCGGGGCCGCAGGGGCCCGCGGGGGCCGCGGGGCCGCAGGGCCGGAGAGCCGCGGGGCCGCAGAGCCGCGGGGCCGCAGGGCCACAGAGCCGCGGGGCCGCGGGGCCGCGGGGCCGCAGAGCCGCGGGGCCGCAGAGCCGCGGGGCCGCAGGGCCACAGAGCCGCGGGGCCGCGGGGCCGCGGGGCCGCAGGGCCGGAGAGCTGCAGAGCTGCAGGGCTCTTTCTGTTCTACAGAGAATGTTTCTCCTTTCTAGACTCTGTTATTGGGGGTCATTAAAGGTCATTCTGTCTCTTAAGGTCAAAGGTGCTTCATGAATAACTTTTAAAATGACATAAAGTGTTAAGAGTTTCCCTAAATGCCACCTGGCGTGTTTGTGCACAGTTAGCTTCATGAAGCTAAGTTCTGGTCTTGAATCTGTTTCCGTGTCAGAGTGTTTGTGCCGGAACGAGGAGGAGCGTCTGATCAACCACCTGTTCCTGGAGAAAGGATACAACAAAGAGCTGCGACCCGTGAAGAAGCAGCAGGAGATCGTGGACGTTTTCCTGGCGCTGACGCTCTCCAATCTCATCTCTCTGGTAGGAAACCGGCCAGTTCCTGGAAAAACATGTTCACCTGAAATTAGGGCTGGAACGATTAATCCAGATTAAACAATTACTGAAATAATCAACTAATTCAGATTTGGTTAACTGGAATATGCAGACTTTACAAATGACTAAGAAAATAACATCCTCAGAGCAGCAATTAAGCCAAAGCTGCACACATACATTTTGCTTTTTAAAATTAAAGCAGCTTTGTCTGTAGAAGGTTTTACCCCAAATCCCCCAAGTAGCAGATTTATCTTCTCCTGCTCAGATTCAAACTCATTTTGGGCCATAAAAACTTCATGAATATCTTCATGGGCCGATTGGATGTGATGAGAAAACCATTAACAAACTGTTCACCATCAATAAATAGCTAAAAACACATATCAGGATTTAGAAATTGCTTTGTGATTTTTTTTTGCATTCAAAATCACAGATTTAAAAATATTTGCTATTTTTTACAATATTTGTGCTGATGTATGAATATAACTTCTTGTAACTCGGTGTATTGATCACTGCTGATATGAGGCTGAGGCAGCAGTGTGGTAAGGTAAGAAACACCGCCACCTGCAGGCAGGAGTTAGCAGTCACTTAAACCCAAAGTTTTTGACCATTTTGCAGAAAATTTGCAATAAACTCCAAGTCATGAATCAACGTGAAACAGAGCAGAGATCTGTTGATTTTGCATAATTTTTGCAAACATGGAATCAAAAAATGAGAGGCTGAGTCCAGAATAAAAGCTGCTGAGGGCCAGATTTGGCCCCCGGACCTTGAGTTTGACACGTAATGGCACTAAATGAGTTCTGTTATTGCAGAAAGAAATTCAATTATTTGTTTATTTGAATTTTCTGATGCATTTTAAATATTCGATAAAAAAGTTTAAGCTGTTAAAAAATCTGTAAAACATGCAGAATTGTTTATCTGATTAATCAATCAATCATCATAATAATCAATTACTAAAATAACCGTTAGTTGCAGCCCTATCTGAAAAGTGTGGCATGCATCTGTTCTCTCCGTCCTGCAGCTGCAGCATGATGCTGCCACTACCGTGTTTCTGACATGATGTAACTTTTATCTTTTCTTCTGTAGAAAGAAGTAGACGAGACGCTGCTGACAAACGTGTGGATCGATCACGTACGTTAGAGCGTTTTTTATTTTTTAATCAAACCAAGCCTCCGGTCTGATCTGCGTTTCTCTGACGCAGGCATGGACCGACTACCGGCTGTCGTGGAACGCCAGCGAGTTCGACGGCATCGAGATGCTGCGCCTGCCGCCCAGCATGGTGTGGCTGCCAGAGATCGTCCTGGAAAACAAGTAAAACTATATTTTATACAAATCAGGGCAAATATTAAACAAAGTTTTGTTGTTTTACATTCCTGTAAAATTGCTGGGTTTTCAGCAATGCTCTCCTTGGGTTTCCACAGTTCAGAGTGATGTCAGCATTTTGTTTGACAAACTTGTTTTACTACAGAGTATTAGTTTGAGCGTGGCAGAACTGCACACTCAAAGTAAAGATGAATACTACTTTTGTCTAGTTTCTAGTTACTTGAAATTAGACAAGTAAAATTTTATTTTATTTTTCATTTCATCCTCTGAGGGTTAATTATTGGTATGTTCTGTTTCATAAATGCAAAAACTCAGTGAATATATTGTTAAAAAAATAAATAGTACATATTTTTTAATAGCACATGTTGTGGGCCGGGATATGAATAGTTTATCTGGTTGCAGTGATGTCATCGTGATGTCATCGCTCCCTGTGTTTAGTAACGACGCCCAGTTCCAGGTTGCCTACTACAGCAACGTCCTGGTGGACCAGTCGGGTTTCTGCTACTGGCTGCCTCCCGCCATCTTCCGCTCCTCCTGCTCCATCAACGTCAACTATTTCCCCTTCGACTGGCAGAACTGCACGCTCAAATTCAGGTAGGTGGCGATGAAACGGCGCCTCCTGCAGGTCAGGAGACGTAAACGCTCTGTGTGTTTCTGCAGCTCCCTGACCTACAACGCCAAAGAGATCAAGATGCTGCTGAAGGAGGACGGGAACGGAACTCACCAGCACACCGTGGAGTGGATCGTCATCGACCCGGCCAGCTTCACAGGCAACTTTTTATCCTTTCAGCTGGAGCGTCCAAACTTTCTGCCATCAAGGCAAAAATTTAGATTCAATTGAAAATGCAGGCCAAAAACTCCCAACCTAAAATCAGGCAAATAAAGTAGCTCAATATTTATTATAGATCCAAAACTTGAAAGTGATTTTTATGATGGTGTATCAGGGCCTTCATATATATATATATATATATATATATATAATTTTTGACACTTTTTGTAGAAAATGTATTACATACTACTGCTTTAATTCTGCATGTTGTATTAAAATCCATCCATTTTCTTTACTGTGTCAGGTGGGGTCACCCTGGACAGGTTGCCAGTCTGTCGCAGGGCAACACAGAGACAAACAACCATGCATACACACACACTCACACACAGGGGCAACTTGGAGAGGCAAATTAACCTGTGGGAGTAAAACCCACCATGTACAGGGAGAACATGCAAACTCCATGCAGAAAGACCAGGGCCGGGAATCGAACCCAGAACCTTCTTGCTGCAAGGCAGCAGCTCTACCAACTGCACCACTGTGCAGCTTCTTGTATTAAAATAAATGTTTCTATTTTTAAGACATTTATTTCAGTTTAAGAACAGGATTTGCGTGACTTTGTTTCAAAACATTTGCATATTTAGCCAAGCTTCAGAAAGAATAAAAGCTGATTTGGTTACAACAAAGTCGGCTTTTCAGTAAAAGTTTCTGGATAAACTTGGTTTTACTTTTTGGTAAAACTTGGATATGAAAACATGAACATGTTGAGCGACAGAGGAAGGATCTGTGATAACGCTACTTAGTGAACTGAGGATGCAACAGTTTGTCTCTGAAGAAATTCACATTCTAGAACGCAAATTTCTCTGCTAACCATCTGGAAAAACATGAATCTTATCTGACTCAATAACCAAAATATCTTCACATATACATTCACAACTTTTTCTTTAAACCTCTGATATCAATTAAATTAGAAATATTCTGTCACAGAGAAAGGCAGACATTATCAAAATGTAATTAAAATCTTAGATTTATTGGAAAACTGCAGCAGGAACTCAGATGGGAATCAAAATGGAGATTAGATTGAGAATAATCTGTAAATTAGGAGCTGATGATGTAAAGTTTGTGCCTGCAGAGAACGGCGAGTGGGAGATCATCCACCGGCCGGCCAAGAAAAACACCTACAAGCACATTCCCATGGAGAGCAACAAGCACCAGGACATCACCTTCTACCTGGTCATCAAACGCAAGCCGCTCTTCTACATCGTCAACATCATCATCCCCTGTGTGCTCATCTCCTTCCTGGCCTCGCTGGTCTACTACCTGCCTGCTGACAGTCAGTGCACAGCCGCTCCGCCCGACCCTCAGCCGCTTTACAAACTGTGAAGGTCACTCAGAGGTCACTCAGTGGTCGCTTAGAGGTCACTCAGAGGTCACTCAGAGGTCACTCAGAGGTCACTCAGAGGTCACTCAGAGGTCACTCAGAGGAAAGACTCTCCTGCAAAGCTGGAAGATTTACAGATCTGTTAATAATTAGATTAAACTTTATTCTGAAGGTCTGTATTTGTGACTTCCTGTGAGGAACAGGAAGGAGTCTTCATGGGTATTTATGACTGTTATGGAGTGTCATTCAATAAAACATGACATTTTAATGCAAAGCTGCGTTTAAAGCATCAACTTTGCCTAATTTGGTAAGTAATGACACTTTAATAGACTTTTAATGCAAGTTTTAAATTAAATGTGTTTATTTACTGAGTAAAGCAATGTTGATACTTTTTAAACGGAAGTTTTCATGTAATTTGCATTAAAATAAGATTATTTACCAAAGTTGACAGTTTTAATGGATTTTTTTACTTATCTTTTAATTCATTTTGCATTAAAATATTTTTATAACTGACACTTTAAATACAGTTTAAGTTTTAATACAACTTTGCAATTAAATGTCATTATTTACCAAATGAAGCAAAGTTGACACTTTTTAAATTCACTTTGTATACAAATTTGCAGTAAATATCATTAATTAATTGATTTTAAGGCAACTTTCAACACAACTTTGCATTAAAATGTCATAATTTACTGAATGAAAACAGCTGTAAACATTCATAAAGTCTTCATGTTTATAACAAAGCCCTGATTGTCTTAATTTAAACTCCTTCATAATAAACTTGTAAACAGTTTTGGTTTCATGCTGCTGAACCCAGGTTTTTTTTTAAGGTTTGTGTTTTTCCTTTAGGTGGGGAGAAGATGAAGTTTAGTTTTTTGTGTTCAGGTGAAGATGAAGTTTTTTTGTGTTTAGGTGGAGATGAAGTTTTGTGTATTTTTCCTTTAGGTGGGGAGAAGATGAAGTTTAGTTTTTTGTGTTTAGGTGGAGATGAAGTTTTGTGTGTTTTTCCTTTAGGTGGGGAGAAGATGACGTTGTCCATCTCCGTCCTTCTGGCTCAGTCTGTCTTCTTGCTGCTGATTTCCCAGCGGCTGCCTGAGACGTCCATGTCCGTCCCCCTCATAGTCAAGTAGGAAAAAAAACATTTTATTTTTCAATATCTACAGGAACAAACACTTTACAGTTCCTGATTGTCTTTAAATAACTTTTTAAAACATATTTTAACATATTTTCAGTCCAGACTTCCTAAGCTTTCAGGGTGAACTGGAGTTTTTGTTGTAGCATAAAAATAATTTAAGTAAAAGTTGTAACAAAGATTAAATTGGACTCAGCAGCAATAAATTCGCCTTTTTGGTTCTTATGCTGGTTTCACTTCTAAAACACAAAATTTTACTGAGTATATTTGGTTTAGATTTTGGTGCAAATAAACGAGTAAAATTAACTTAAAAGTAACTTTTTAGCAAGATATAGAGGTTTGTTTTAAGTCAATAATTCTTTAACAATAATGATTAAATCCACTAGCAGATTATTTCACTTATGCACCAAAAATCTGGAAGAAACTGAAAAACAGC
This sequence comes from Poecilia mexicana, assembly GCF_051168715.1. Classification (NCBI taxonomy): domain Eukaryota; kingdom Metazoa; phylum Chordata; class Actinopteri; order Cyprinodontiformes; family Poeciliidae; genus Poecilia; species Poecilia mexicana. The sequence continues at coordinate 1,971,001 of NW_028263384.1, forward strand.
CGAAACACTGACCTCCTTTAAATCCAGGCTGAAATCCCACCAGGGCAGATTCACCTTATAAATGAAACATTAAGCAACATGATTGATAAGTATTGATGGTTTTGATCAATTAAAATGTAACATTGTTTCTGAAGTGAAGCTCTTTGAACTGCCTTGTTGTTGATTACAAAATATTTTCCATGTTATAAGTGAAATAATTTACAAGTAGAACTAGAACTTTTGTTTTTCATCAATATTAAGGAAATATTAACTTAAACTCATGAATGTTTCTGAAAAGTTCATTTAGTTTTGTTTCATATCAAACGTGTTCAGATATTTGCAGTAGAAACTAGACAGACATTCATGGAAATGTCATGAAGCGGTGTGGTGACGGTGAAGATGAACGCTGAGACCCAGGTAAAGTGATGATGATGAAGATTTTAATAATAAAGCTCACAGTCCAAAAACAGGCAGCACGGCAGAGAGACAGGCACACAGCCAAATACCGGTAGCAACTGAATAAACCGGACTTCGTGCGAGCGAACACAACCCAGGACTTAGCAGTACGACTGGAGAGTGTAGACGGCAAACACTAGACAGACATAGATACTGACTACGACAAACGACAAGGACCCGACGAGGAACACAGACAACAGGAGGGTTTAAATACACACGGGGTAGTCAAGGGAATGAGACACACCTGGGGAGCAATCAACGGGGAGGACAGGACAGAGACTCACAGGGAAACAGGACTGAACACAGAAAACTCAAATATAAACACACAAAAATACGGATCTTGACAGTACCCCCCCCTCAAGGGCGGATACCAGACGCCCACAAAAACAGAAAAGTCCAAAAACACAAAACAACCCAACAGGGTGGGCGGAGGGGCGACGGAAGGAGGGCAAGAGTCCATAGAAAAACAGTCCAACAAAAAACAACCCAACGGGGTGGGCGGAGGGGCGACGGAAGGGGCCAGAGTCCAGAAACAGTCCAAAACCAAAACAGGAAACTAAAACACGGAAAAACAGTCCGGGGGCCGACCACGGCACAGGAGGCGGTGCTCCCGCGGGAGATCCGGAGGGCGGCGACGTCGGAGGCAGAGACGTGGAGGCGGGTCCGACGGGCGGCGTCTCCGGCGCAGAAAGCCGAGACGTGGAGGCGGATCCGGCGGGCGGCGTCTCCGGCGCAGAAAGCCGAGACGTGGAGGCGGATCCGGCGGGCGGCGTCTCCGGCGCAGAAAGCCGAGACGTGGAGGCGGATCCGGCGGGCGGCGTCTCCGGCGCAGAAAGCCGAGACGTGGAGGCGGATCCGGCGGGCGGCGTCTCCGGCGCAGAAAGCCGAGACGTGGAGGCGGATCCGCCGGGCCGGCAGGAAGGCCGGCTGGGGTCTCGGGGGGAGCAGACTCAGGAAACTCGGGCGGAGCAGACTCAGGAAACTCGGGCGGAGCAGACTCAGGAAACTCGGGCGGAGCAGACTCAGGAAACTCGGGCGGAGCAGACTCAGGAAACTCGGGCGGAGCAGACTCAGGAAACTCGGGCGGAGCAGACTCAGGAAACTCGGGCGGAGCAGACTCGGGGAGCTCTGGCTCGGGGGAAGGCTGCGCTCCGGCAGCAGGCTCGGGGAGCTCTGGCTCGGGGGAAGGCTGCGCTCCAGCAGCAGGCTCGGGGAGCTCGGTGTTATGTCTTGTTATTGCATGTAAAGGACAGCAGGGGGAGCTCTGACTATGTACAAGATAAGATATGCGGAAAGAAGAAGAAGAAAGAAAGTAAAGCGAGTACTGAAGCTGAGCTACGTGTGATGCCTGCTTATTCCACTATTTCTACATAGCACACCACAACATTGGCGACGAGGATGTCTATTTCTGTGCCTTTACCTACTCCATTCATGCCATGCCCAGGGGAACCAGCGATACCGTTTCCAACATGGCTAAAGATGTTCGACAACTACATGTTGGTGATAGCTGCATCGGGGGATAGCTGGCCTGATGCCAGAAAGCGCGCGGTTTTACTTCATGCCCTGGGTACAGAGGGCCAACGGCTTTTCTACACCCTGCCAAATACCGGAGACACGTTTACTACTGCTATTGCTGCCCTTAAAGAACATTTTGTGCCGAAGGTGAACGTCATTGCTGAACGTCACAAGTTTCGACAACGAGCACAGAGACCGGATGAGACGGTAAACCAATTCTTAGCTTCTCTACGGGAGTTAGCTGCTACATGTGATTTTGGGAACATGGAGGACCAAATGCTACGTGATCAACTGATTGAGGGTGTTGCTAATACTCGCATAAGAGACAGATTATTGCTTGAACCGGACTTAACACTTGCTAAAGCTACTACATTGGCGTTGCAAATTGAAAGTGGATTAAGAGATGCTAACGTCCTTTCTGATGCTACCGCTGCTAGCGCTTCTTCTCCAGTGAGGGCCGTACAAAAACAACCAAAGCAAAGCCGCCGCTGGGACATGAAGAAGAAGCCGCCGGATCCTGCTCCTACTACGACTCAAGCTGCTGCTAACCGCCGTTCCTGCTTCCGCTGTGGATCTTTCAACCACCTTGCTAACAAACCTTCATGCCCTGCTGCTAAAATGACATGCAACAAGTGTGGTAAAGTGGGACATTTTTCACGAGTATGCCGTTCGACTCGAAAGGAGGTACGTGAAGTCGTCATTAATGAGCCCACAGTTCTTTACATGAACAATGCAGTGCAAGACAAGATCCTCTGCACAGTTCAAGTGACTGTTAATGGACGATGCAAAGATGTTGAGCTGATTGTGGATACAGGCTCATCGGTGTCCATTATACCAGAGAACATTTACCAGACCTACTTTTCTGAATGTGTGCTAACTGAACCTACATTTGCTCTTGTTACCTATGCAAAAGAGAAGATTTCTGTAAAAGGGTGCTTAAAAGCTACTATTTCTCATGATAGTCATTCTACTGCAGGTACTCTTGTTGTTGTTGAGTCAGGTGCTGCTCTTCTTGGCTTAGATTTGTTTCAGGCTTTACAAATGAAACTTGAAGGACGAAAGGTTATTACTACTAGTACTTCTCCTACCCCTACGGTTGAACCTGCTGTGCCAGAGACTGTATCAGATCATTCTCCAGACATGTCAGTTCAGGAAGTTGGCTACGCTAAAAACTTCATACACAAAGTACATATACTGCCTAATGCTGTTCCAGTGCAACAAAAACTCAGGAGACTTCCATTTTCAGTAAGACAAGCTGTTTCAGAGGAGCTCAAAGATCTCCAGGATAAGGGCGTCATTGAACGTATTGATGCTTCTCCTTGGGTTTCTCCCATAGTCGTGACACAAAGAAGAGATGGAGGAAAGCCACGCATGTGTGTTGATTTAAGGGAGCCAAATAAAGTAATTGTTGCTGATTGCCATCCATTACCACACATGGATGAACTGTTCTCAAATCTACGAGGGGCTACTGTTTTTTCCACGATTGATTTAGCTTCTGCCTACCACCAAATGCCTCTGCATCCTGAAAGTCGTGATATTACAGCATTTATCACCCATGATGGACTTTTTCGTTTCTGCAGAGTTCCTTTTGGCTTAGCTTCTGCCCCATCAGCGTTTCAGAAAATGATGTCAATCATCCTTGCAGGTTTGCCAGGTGTACAAGCATACCTGGATGACATCATCTGCTATGGCTCTACACAAAAAGAACATGATGAAAATTTACGGAGAGTTCTTCAAGCCTTGACTGATGCTGGACTCAAACTGAACATGCACAAATGTAAATTCAATCAACCTTCACTAAACTACCTGGGTCACACCATTTCAAAAGACGGTCTTCAACCAGATCAGGATAGAGTCACTGCTGTGATTCATGCTCCAGCTCCACACGATACGTCTTCTCTGAGATCTTTCCTTGGTCTTGCATCATGGTACAGTAAGTTCATTCCAGATTTTGCGACTGTTATTGAGCCATTACGTGCAGTGCTCAGAGACTCCACAGATTTAAGCTTCAAGTGGACGACAGAAGCACAGTCTAGCTTCACTTCACTTAAAGAAGTACTCCACGGTCGAACGTGAAGCTCTTGCCTGCGTTTGGGCTGTGGAAAGGTGGAGAACCTACCTCTGGGGTCGTCGCTTTGTTCTTCGTACAGATCACCAAGCACTTACGACTTTACTCACCTCTAAAGGTTCTGGCCGTGCTGGACTAAGGATTGCCAGATGGTCCGCTCGACTGCTCTGCTTTACGTACGACGTCACTTATCGCCCAGGAAATCAAAACGTCACTGCTGACTGCCTGTCTCGACTACCGCTAACTGCTGAAAATGAGGCAACAGAGGAACCTGACATGATTGCTGCTGTTTTTAAGGAGTCACTGTGTGCCATTTCCCTTCCAGAGTTCACTTCTGCCAGCGAAATCTGTCCAGAACTTTCACTACTGCGCAACCAGATTGAAAAAGGTTGGCCTAAATCCAAAAAAGGTCTTCCAGAGAACCTTACTCCATACTTTCAGATACGACATGAGTTATCAGTTCATGGTTCACTGATATTGAGATTGACAGATCGACTAGTTGTCCCTGCTTCACTGCGTGCCAGACTTGTTGACTTGGCACATGAAGGACATCAAGGCATTGTCCGTACCAAGCAGAGACTGTGTGAACTTTTCTGGTGGCCACAACTGGACAAATTTGTACATTCTGTCATTGCTTCCTGTGTTAACTGCCAGTTCAGTGATAAGGTAGCCATAACTGCTCCTGCTCCACTCACTCCAGTTGAATTCCCTAGTAAGCCATGGGAAAAAGTTGCAATAGACATTACAGGTCCATTTGAAAATGCTACATGGGACTGCCGTTATGCTATTGTACTTACAGATTACTACAGCAAATGGCCTGAGGTTGCATTCAGTTCTACTGTCACTACAGATGTTATCATTCGTTTTTTAGCCACTGTGTTCAGTAGGGAAGGTAATCCAATGTATCTTGTCTCAGATAATGGTTGTCAGTTTACTTCTCATGCATTTAGTACTTTTCTGAGAGAGAGAGAGATACAGCACTTAAGGTCTAGTGTATACTACCCTAAAGCAAATGGTGCTGTGGAAAGATTCAACAGAGTACTTAAGGAGTGCATACAAACATCTGAAAGAAGTCACAGCTCATGGAAGGAAGCTGTAACAGAATTCCTGCACAACTACCGAGCTACTCCTCATGCAACCACCGGAGTAACCCCATTTGAGCTACTGAGAAACAGAAAGATGCGCACCAAGTTAAACATACTCCCAGTAGAACTGAAAAGCAAAACACATGCCCAAATACAACAGAGGGTGAAACAAAAGCAAAATAAAATGAAGGAATACGCAGACAAGAAAATGAGAGCTAAAGTACCAACAGTCAAAGTGGGTGACACTGTTCGTGTTCGCAGACCTGAGCACGTTTCCAAAGGATCTTCAAGATTTACAGAACCACGGACTGTCGTAAAGAAAGTTGGACAAAACACTTTCTTACTAAGTGACGGACGCAAGTGGAATGCTTCAAAACTTGCACACTTCCCAAAACAAACCTTAACTGGTTCAGAACAAAACAGTGATACTGTATTTGATACCTTTGCACTGCCAGGAAACACTAATGAACCTGCTGCTGTACCTAGAAGAAGTCAGAGATCTAGAAATGCACCAAAATGGTTGACAGGTTTTGTAAGATAAAGTGAAAATTAATGTAACCACTCCTGTTCAGAATGGTATTAGTGTTCGGTAAGACAAGTAAAGATTACTACTGTTCTGCTAAAGTAAAATACAGTAAAAAATAAATAGGTTTAAATGTTCATCCTGTAATGCTTATGGTTAACAGTGAAACTGGTAATTTTATTCTAATGCTGATATTCATTTAATGTACTGTTGCTACTTGAGCTAATATGGTTCGTAAACTTTTCAGATTACTGTTGGCTTGCTGAAATGGTAATTTTACAAACTTAGTTTCCTGCTGTCAGTTATACAGTGCAAATGTAAGTAATTGCTTCAGGAAAAGGGAAAATGTTATGTCTTGTTATTGCATGTAAAGGACAGCAGGGGGAGCTCTGACTATGTACAAGATAAGATATGCGGAAAGAAGAAGAAGAAAGAAAGTAAAGCGAGTACTGAAGCTGAGCTACGTGTGATGCCTGCTTATTCCACTATTTCTACATAGCACACCACAACACTCGGGCGGCTGCGCTCCAGCAGCAGACTCGGGGAGCTCGGGCGGCTGCGCTCCAGCAGCAGACTCGGGGAGCTCGGGCGGCTGCGCTCCAGCAGCAGACTCGGGGAGCTCGGGCGGCTGCGCTCCAGCAGCAGACTCGGGGAGCTCGGGCGGCTGCGCTCCAGCAGCAGACTCGGGGAGCTCGGGCGGCTGCGCTCCAGCAGCAGACTCGGGGAGCTCGGGCGGCTGCGCTCCGGCAGCAGACTCTGGGAGCTCGGGGGCTGGAGCTGGTGGAGAAGAGGCAGACACTGTAGCTGGCGGGGCTGGTCTGGATCGTGCCGCCAACTCCGCCTTCACTGTCTGCAACTCCCGCTCAACCTCTTTGAAAAAGTCCACCAAACCCAGCTGCGGAAGAAGCGGGATCCACCTGTCCAGCTGGATCGCCATACGTGTGGCTGCATTGAGCCGGCTGAACGGCGAGTATGGTTTGGCCATTTCAACGTCGTATTTTCTGATTTCCCTCAATAAGTCACGTCGGTCTGCTGGGTCCATGATGTTGATAGCGTTTCTCACCGTTTAGTGGTCGGGTCCTTCTGTCATGAAGCGGTGTGGTGACGGTGAAGATGAACGCTGAGACCCAGGTAAAGTGATGATGATGAAGATTTTAATAATAAAGCTCACAGTCCAAAAACAGGCAGCACGGCAGAGAGACAGGCACACAGCCAAATACCGGTAGCAACTGAATAAACCGGACTTCGTGCGAGCGAACACAACCCAGGACTTAGCAGTACGACTGGAGAGTGTAGACGGCAAACACTAGACAGACATAGATACTGACTACGACAAACGACAAGGACCCGACGAGGAACACAGACAACAGGAGGGTTTAAATACACACGGGGTAGTCAAGGGAATGAGACACACCTGGGGAGCAATCAACGGGGAGGACAGGACAGAGACTCACAGGGAAACAGGACTGAACACAGAAAACTCAAATATAAACACACAAAAATACGGATCTTGACAGGAAAGGCTGAATGTCTGATGGAGGTTTGCTGATGTTCTTCCGTGTTTCAGGCTTTATTATGTTTTTCCTCAGATATTTGATGTTCATCATGGTTCTGGTGACCATCGTGGTGTTGAACTGTGTCGTCGTTCTCAACCTGCACTTCAGGACGCCCAGCACACACGTCATGTCTGAGTGGACCAAGAAGGTGCAGAGCAGAAAAATCACAACATTTAACATGTTTTATTCACACACACCTTTCACACACACTGACAGACAAACTGAAACTTTACACAGGAGGGAAAGAAATAAAGGACAGAGAAGTTAAAGTTCATCAGAGGAAAGTAGTAGGAGAACAAATTGAGGACAAATGATCAGAAAACTGAAAAACTAAATCAATCAAGTTCATTTGATTAATATTGATGAAAAGACAAAACTCCTATTTCCACTGGTTGATTATTTAACGTATAAAATGGGAGAATATCTTGTTATCTATCAGTTTATTTGTGTTGCACATTTCAGCAATAAGGCCGTTTTGGAAAAACACAAAAATAAAACGTCATAAAAACATCATAGAGTCAGAAACAAACTTTACATTTTGATGATTCATCAGTAAATGTTGGTTAATGTTCATTTATTACGGTTCTAAGGTGAATCTGCCCAGGTGGGTTTTGTTCCAGATTTTTGATGCATAAGTAAAATAATCTGTTAGTGGATTTAATCATTATTATTAAAGAACTGTTGACTTAAAACAAACATCTATATCTTGCTGAAAAGTTTATTTTAACTAAGTTATTTTCACTAAAAATATTTGGTGAGATTTTGAGTTTTTGCTGAACTTTTAGGATGAACTGGAGTTTGTTCCAGATTTATGGTGCATAGAAGCTGAAGCTTCTCCGTGTTTGGTTCTGGTTCTGTTCAGTGATTATAAACTAACTACAGCATTTTAAAGTCTCTTCATTCCTATTTTAACATTAAATGAATATTAATCAACCTTTTGTCCAGTTTTTCCTGGAGCGGCTGCCCCGGATCCTCCACATGTCCCACCCGGCGGACGACGAGCCGCCGTGGGACGGAGCGTTGCCACGGCGATCCAGCTCGGTGGGATACATCGCTGCAGCGGAGGAATATTACAGCATCAAGTCCCGCAGCGAGCTGATGTTTGAGAGGCAGTCAGAGAGACACGGGATGTCCAAACGGCCCACGCCCGCCTCAGGTAGGCCAGACAGAACCAGAACCAGAACCAGAACCGTGAGGTCGGTCAGCACCGACAGGCTGTGTGTGTTCAGTGTTGAAGCCGGTGGAAAGCGACGGAGCGATGGATCAGCTGTACGGAGAGATCAAGCCGGCGGTGGACGGAGCGAACTACATCGTCCAACACATGCACAACAAGAACGACTACAACGAGGTGAGAGGAGGCGAAGGTCTGAGGAAACAACTCAAAACTTCAACACTGATGAAGAACTTTATTCAACTGAAAGCTGCAAAACAGCCGAGAAAATTAGAGCTTCAGGATTTATCTGGAAAAACATTTTCAAAGTTATCAAAAATACTAGAAATTTGTATAAACATTAGTTTAGCTGTTAGCGCGTTAGCACCACTGCCTGGAGCTTCTTTTCCTGAAACTTGTTTTTTATTTATTTGGTTATTTTTTAGTTAATTTCCCATTTTGGCCCCAAACGGGTCTGTTTAGGTAGATCAGGTTTCCGTCTCCTCCTAGAGCCGAGGTGATCTAGGATCATAGATCTATGCCCGCCGCAGCAGTAGAGTCTAGATCCAGATGTTCTGTGTTTGCAGGAGAAGGACAACTGGAGCGGCATCGCCCGCACGGTGGACCGGCTCTGCCTCTTCCTCATCACCCCGGTGATGACCTTCGGCACCGTCATCATCTTCCTCATGGGGATCTGTAACCACCCGCCCCGCCTGCCCTTCCAGGGAGACCCTCACGACTACAGCGAGGACAACCCGCGCCTGCTGTGACCCGACCCGACAGCCGGTTCCGGTTTCACTCATTCTGAGTTTCTGAGGTTGAAGTGAATATTTTATATCTGGTTTCTGTACTTTGAGTTCAGTTTGTGTCTCCAAAACATCAGTTTTATTTAAATTACCTAGAGCACAGCACAGCAAGATCAGTTTTATTTTTTAATGAATGCCATCATTTACTTTTGCATTCACCAAACAGAACAATTTAAATGGCATTTTATTATTTATATATATAAAAAAGATTATTTTAAAAAATTGAGAATAAGTTTTTTTGACAGCCAAAAAAATTGTTTCTGATAAAGTTTTATGTTTTATTTCCTGAATTTTCAACTTCTTAAATACCAGCTATAATTAATGAAGTTGTTTTTTGTTTTCAATAATAATAATAAAAAACTTCAAAAGTCTTGAAGTGTTAAAAAAATCCAAACAGATCAAAAAAGTGCTGCTGATTTTCTGTTTGCCTTAAAAATCACATGAAATCCTAAATAAGAACAAAAATCTGATTATCACCCAAAATACTTCATTTGACTTCAGATGTTCTTCAGTTTCTATCAACAGATTCATAAATCAAAATGTTCAGGGAATCAGGTGGTTATTAATAATAATCACAATAAAATCACAGGGAAATTAAACTACTGCATGGTTTATGCTTTAAATGTATAATATTCTATTTTATCCTTTATTTTGTAAAGAGCAATAAAAACAAATAAAAACATGAAGCCATTGTTTATTTTCTTGCTTTAATTTTCTAAACTGATTTTTCTTTATTTGGTTTGATTGATGATTAATAATAATCACTCAAAACTTCCAAAGGAAAATAAAACCACTGCATGTTTTGTGTTTTAAATGTGTAACAAAGTTCATTTCATCCTGTATTTTCTAAACAATAAAACCAGATTAAAGCATGAAGCCATATTTAGATTTTTTTATGGATTTTTCTTTTATTGTTTTGATTGAAAAGTTATAATCATGAGTTCATAAGTTTATTATATTAAATCTGAGAAAAGGAAACATTTTTCACTGAAAACGAGGATCAGAGCTGTTGGAAACAGGAAACACAGTTAGTTAGTTAGTTAGTTAGTTAGTTAGTTAGTTAGTTAGTTGGTTAGTTAGATAAAGGGCTAAAACTTCTGATTCCACATCTTAATGCAGAATAAAATATTATATTAAATCTAATAATCATAATTAATCATAATTTTTCATGAGTTTCTCTAAAGTCAAACGATGCAGTGAATCAAACTGTAACTTTAATATTAACAGAGAACGTCTTTTGTTTTCTGTTTTAAATCAACTTGTAAATAAAAAGCAGTAAAAACAAAAAAAACATTAAAATCTGATAAATTAATGTTTTAATAAATACGTAATAAGAACAAAACTATTAAATAAACATGTGCTACCAGGTAAAAGATATTTAAGGAAGAAATGTAAAAACAGAATATGCAGTAAAGATAAATAAACTAGGACTCACAAAAAGTTATATTCTAATAAAAGACAGACTAAGACAAATTAGAAATATAAATTTCCATCTGATGAAAGTTAGCAATAAAGCTGAGCAGCAAATCCCTGAATATCTGTTAAATATATTAACAGTTCAGATGTGAAATAAAGTTACCAAGAAAACTCACAGTAACTCGGTGCAAAATGGAATCCAGTGCAAATCCACATCTGGTGCTAAAATAAATAAAGTGCATAAGAAAAGTGAAAGATGCTCTAAAGTGAGTCAGGTGTCCTCACAGTGACTACAGTGGCAGAAATAAAGTTAAATAAAGTTGGTAAACAACATTAATGATCCTGAGAATATAAAATATAAAATCAGTAGAAACGAAAAACATGTTTATAAATCAGAATATTGTAATTTGTAGAAATGTTTGGAACAGGTTTGCTGTGAAGTTTCCTTTCACTGATCCTGGATGTGAATGTTACATTAATTTAGAGCTTTTATTGATTTATTTTACTTTCTTTTTGTTTTTGACTTTAACGTAGAAAAACCCAGATAGAAAGGCAACGTAGGGTTAGCTGCCTTGCCCAGAGGCACTCAGGCAAGGCGTGTTCAGGCAAACATTTTGATTGACTACAGCAGCAAGTGTCTCTTTGGCAGCATACAGAGGATTTGTTTGGCCACAATCAACACTCAGCGATGAAGAAGCCATCATTCCAGAAGCAACATAGAAAGTCAGATTGCAGTTTTTAAATTCCTCAGTTTGAGACGCCTCAGATGGTGGCAGTAAAATATGGAGCTGGTCCGCATGCTGAAACCTCCAACATCCTGGCATCTGGTCCTAACATCTGGTCCCTGGGGGCTCGTCCGGGATACATCACCCACTGGGTGCCAGGACAGGATAGGCTGTCCTCCGGGACGCCGCCGGCGGGGTTCAGCGGGAACAGGACATATGTTGGTGGAAGCTCAGAGATGGCCTCCTGCTGGGTTTTCCTGCAGCAACAACTGAAGGGGAATTTAAAGAAGGTCACAAACGAGCGTGACTCAACAAGAGAGAAAACTTTACGTTGATTTGATCTGTTATTCTTACCAGAAAGGCTGACCGGGCTGTGGTCCTCTACTCTGTGTCCAAAACACATCAGAGTCATGATTATAATGTAAAAAAAACAACAACAAACAAACAAAAAAAAAAAACAACAATAATAAAAAGTAATGTTTTTGACTAACCTTTAAATACGTGCAGTACAGCAGAACTATCAGCCCAATAATTAAAAGAACAACAAACACCACAGCCAGGATGAGCAGGAGCATGAAGACATCTGGAGGAAACACAAAGTGAGACAAAGTGTCCCCTGTCTCCAGCTCCCATCAGGTCTTTATTCAGCACTTTGGACAGGCGCTGCTCTGCGCAGCCTCAGTAGCCTCCTCCGGTCAGGGCGTCATTTGGGGAGAAATAATTAGAAACAGACGGTGATACTCACAGACTTCATCCATGGCCGAGGCGAATGATTCCCCGTGAAACATTTTGCTGGCTGAGTTGTTCTGCTCCACCCGAACCAGACATCACAGTAGACGCCCCTCTGCCCGTTACGTCAGCGCGACCGCCATATTGTGAGTGGCAGTTTCTTTTAAATAAAAATTACATTTATAATTAACTGATGAAAAAATCAAACAACTTTTTTTTTGTGTTTTATAGTGAAACAGAAGAGCTGCTAAAGTCTCACAGTGAGGGAACAGAAACAGCTGGACCTAAACCCGCCTCCATGAGGCTCCCACCGCTTTTTAAACGCGTTTCCATCATACTGCCACTCACAATATGGCGGCACCGCCGCTCCTGCTTCGCCAACTCATCCTGCGTATGTATGAGTTCAGCTTCTTATGTACTGCAATAAAAAACACCATAAATCACGAGGAAACAGCGCCATCTGCCGTGGACGTCATGTCATGTCGGATTAATTATTCCGGACTTTTCTGGCTGTATTTAATTCCACATATGAAAACAATATCCTGTATTATCCAGATGTTTGGACTTTAATGATTATATAAAGAAACCACAGAAAACATCGAGTACTACAACAAAAGACCAAAAACCTTCTATTGTCCCATTTTAATGAATATTATTGAACATTTCCATCTATAGGCAAAACATCATAAATATACAACTGAATGAGAAATGCATAAAACAGCCATACAATCCATACATAATTCAATATTAATGACATTTTTAGTTTTCCAAAGAGCAGAGAGCTGGGTAGAAATAATTCACTGATCCTGCTGAGTCAGTAAAAAGCCACATGAACTCAGCAGCAGTTTGGTTTATTCTAATGTCTTTAAAACCGACAGACAATTTCTGGTTTGGCAACATTTGAGCAAATGCTGCTATTCTCAGGAAACGTCAGCAAAAAAATGAGTAAAAATATATTTTATAAAACTTCAAAAACTCATGAAGAACATTGAACATATTTCTGTTTGCATCTAGAAACAGATTAAAGCCGCACAAATACAAACGTTATCGTTAATATGGTGACATCATAGTTTAACAACAGAAAGTTTTAGTTTCATGGTAACATTGAATTAGTGCAAAGAAAACCTTTAGGAAAGTTGGAGATCAGCTCTAAAGTCACTGCAGATAAATAAAATAAAAACTCAGAAGTTTTAAAACTAAATTCATATTTTTACTAGAAAAAAAACTTGGATATACTCTGATGTTGAAAAGTTGAACAGCTCTTTTGTTGGTGTTTTAACTGAAGCGGTTTAGTTCAGTTTGATGAAGCCGTTCTGCAGAGAAGCTTCTTCTTCTGTGGTGACGCTTCGCTTTTAAACTGCTGTGTGAACCTTTCAGAGTAAAACAGGATGTTACAGATGTTAGTCCAGCAGAAACCTCCTGATGCTGCTGATTTCATTCCTGTGATCAAATATTATTTAAGGATTTAGAATTTTCCACAAATTTGCTGTAAGTTTCAGATTGTGAAACTGTGACTAGAACAGACCAGAAGGTTGAACTCTGACCTCACATCGTCTGCTGGCATTTTGCAGCATCTCCATCTGGAGGTTCTGGAGGTTCTGGATCAGACACATGTGGGTCAGAACAGGAAGCAGCGACTCCAACCAGCAGCTGAAATGTGAATGTTTCTCACCTTTTTATAGACCATCAGGGAGGCTATGAGCAGCGCAGCTAACAGGATGATTGTCAGCAGACAGGAGACGATTACTGTGACCCCGCTGTGACCTCCTGAAACACAAACAGTCAAAACAAACTGGCAGCATCTTTAAAACACGGCGAGGAGAGAAAACACCTGCAGAACCTCCAACTCCTCTGGGAAAACCGGGATTAGGAGGATGTTCATAGGAATATTGAAGCATTCTTGAGGTCAGACACTGATGTTGGACGAGAAGGCCGAGCGAGGCCAGCGGCCAGATCAGGCAACTTCTGCCTCTCCAAATAAACTGATTCTGATTTGTTGCTGAAATCTGATTTTTTTCTCCATGATTGTTGAAGCTACCAATTAAATCAGCAACGGTTTACGACCCAAAGGATCCACAGAAGAACGCTGACGCCACAGAGCAGCGCTCTGTTCATGTAAGGAGACGTTTATGGATTGTTTTTAAAGTTTGACAACAGATCAAGAAGGAAGCTGATCAGAGGAAGGTTAACAGCATCGGCCTTCAGCTGCAGCTCCTGTAGAGACTGACTGGATGTGGAGTCAGAAAGAAGAGCAGTGGTGATGCCTTCACTGACTCAGACTGCTTCAGAATTTCATAATTATAATTTTCAGATATTGTTTACATCCTGATTTATGACCCGTGTTTCACATTACTGATGTAAAAGTCTGACAAAATGTGATATGATGGTTCAGACTGCAGACGGTTTGAGACGATCAGATTCAGCTCCGCATATAGAAGCGGTGAAAAGGTCGCATCCTCCATGAACACAGCCTAAATCTGGGACAGGAAGGAGCCGTCTCCATGGCGCCGCAGCTCAGTTCGCAGTGAATTTATCCAAAATGTGGAACAACTCCTACAGAACAGCCCCACAGCAAGATCTTCCCTCCACCAAACTTTCCACTTTGACACCCATCCAGCCCAGACTGCTCTGTCAGATCACCAGACCCAGAGGCGTGATTCGTCCTTCCAGAGAACTTTCCTCCACCGTAGTAGAGCCCAGAGGTGGCTGTTTGCACCAGCAGAAACCTTTTTACTCACCTTCACCTGTTCAGGTAAATCTGCCTGAGACACAAAGCGTCTGACCTGTTTTAGACATCAGAGTGTCAGAGACTGCAGGCACAAGCATCCAGACAGCAAATTAGATAAAAATGATAGAAAATGTTCAACTGTTTTATTTCCTTCACAGTTTAGGACAGGGGTTTCCAAACTGCGGTCCAGGGGCCATGTGTGGCCCTTGGGAGGAGTTTTTTTAGTAAAGGAAAAATCAGTTTTCAAAACCTGACATAAATTATTCTTTTCTATTTTAGTTCATGGACATATTCCATGACTAAATCACAAAAATGATTGATTTATAATAAAATTATGTAGCATTTTAATTATTGATTTTGTCCACAGTGCAGAAGGTTTGGACTTCCTGGTTTAGGAGTTTTATTTCTCATCAGATGAAATAAAAACATAAAAATGAAGCTGATTCATGATTTTCTCCTCTTTCATCTTGAACCTGAATAAGTTTCTGGTTTTGATCTGACCTTCCTGTGTTTTCAGCAGGATGTTGGTGATGAGCGTCTGCTCTTCATCGCTGAGCTCACAGCTGTAAACTCCGTCCTGATTGGAGGACAGGCCGCGCAGCGCGAGGCTGCCGGACGCCGAGACGCCCTCCACCCGTTTCCTCCACCCGTCTGAAGCCGTGAAGGCGGAGCCGGCTGCCTGGGTGGCGATGACCTGGCTGTGGTTGAACCTCCAGCTGACAGAGAAGTTCTGGAGGGAGGAGTTTGGAGCCGAGCAGGGGATCGTTGAAACGCCGCCCCAAACACTGGCAGCTGGAGTCGGACAGGAAAAACACACTGAAAGGCACAGGAAATATCTGAAAAGTGTGGCGTGCATTTATGTTCAGCCTCATTGAGTGAATATTTCATAGAACCACCTCTACCAGGTTTACATGTTTCTGCTCAGACTTCTTACTAAAACAAATCAAATCCAGTCGGATCGGAGAGAAACTGCATGGAAATCTAATTTCAAGTCCTGCTGCAGAATCAGAAGGCAGAGGAATGTTTTTCCAACCTTCTTCTTCTTCTTTGGGTGAAATTCTCATTTCTCTCGTTACAGCTTAAATTGATTATTAGTACAGAATGACGTCCTGATGAATCTAAAGTCCAGAAAACGTAGAATCATGCAGTCTCCCTGCCAACCAAGCCCATCATTGCTGCCAGCTCAGCGTTTCCAGGCAGAGGAAGTCAGCAGTGAATCCTTCGCTTTCTGCTCATCCAGAAAATCCCATCACCGTTTCCCTGGAGTCGCTTTGCAGAGGCAGAAGCAGGAAAAACAAAATGTTCATTCTTTGCTGCTGCAGCCAGAAAAACCCAGCAGATCGGATCCGACACAGAGCAGAACTCAACCAGACTGGCTCAGCAAACTGACGTTTCAGGCTCACATTGATGTTTTTATTAGTGATGCATTGTGGGAAAGTGAAGCTCTCCAATCTCTGTCTCTGCTTTAAAGATAAACGGTTTTAGTTTCGCTGAAGAGAAGCTGGAAATCAGAGGAAACAGAAAGAAAAACACAAAATCTGACCAAGAATTTTATTTTAGTCTCTACTGTAAATATTTGAGCAAACCTTAAATAAGACAAAACTAAATTACAATTAATAATTCAACAAGATATCAGAGCTTATTTAAAGTCGATAATTATTTCATTGTGATGAACAAGGTCTAGTTCTGCTCAACTAAAGTTTCTCAATCAGTGACTGATGTTTTTATGACTTTATTGATTCAAACACTTTGAACTTCTTTGTTCAAATGTGCTACAAAAATAAACTTGATTGATTGATTGGCAAATTATTTCACTTAGCATTCAGCTTCTATGCAACACAAATCTGGAACAAACTTCCAGAAAACTGCAAAAGAGCTGAAACACTGAGCTCCTTGTTAGAGCTGCTTCAGACTAATAATGAATGAAACATTAAGCAACATATTCAATGTGAGGAACTCATCTAATGTTTATTCACTTGTTGACTGTAAAACTTTGTAACTTTGTGTTTTTATGGTATAAAGCACCTTGAACCATTTTGCTGCTGACATGTCATACAAATAAACTTGATTGATAATATTGGAAAAACTAAAATAATTTTCCAGTAGATCTAGTTCTTGTTTTTAACAACATTAAGGAATTGTTGTCTTAAATCAGGTACCTATAAATATCACTGAAAAGTTACTTGCATGTTAGTTTTTTTTAGATATTTCATAAATATTTGGTAATATTTTGTGTTTTTGCAGAGTGAATTTTACTCACATAGTTCCCTGAACGTTGCTCTCCTCTGGTTCCTCCTGGTTCTGATGCTGCAGCTGTAGGTCAGATCTGGACCATCTGGACCCGTCAGAGAGCTGCTGATGTCATAAAGCTTCTCCTCAGTCTGATGGACTGTGGTTCTGTTCTGCAGAGCCGTGTTGGATGGAGGCTCAGTGGACCAGGTGAGTTCAGGTTGAGGGTAGATCCCCTCTGAGCTGCAGGTGATCCTGTTTCCATCCTGATGGATCCTGATGTCAGAGACTGGAGCTGCAAACAGAAAAATAATCTAAAAAGCTCTAAAAACAAGCGGAGAGCCTTGGTTTCTCTGTTCGTACCGTTTACTGTCAGGTTCATGAAGGTTTCCCTGTTCTCATGGATGGTGCTGGTGTAGCACCTGTAGGTTCCTTCATCCTGAACTTTGACCCCTGTCAGCAGCAGGGAGGCGTTTCCTCTGGAGATCTGATCCAGGAACAGAGATGTTCTGCCTCTGAAGTTCTGGTCCTGGTGACCCAGCTGGTCCTGGTTGTCATAATAAGAGTGAAGTCTGAGTTCTGACCCGTTGTGGTGAAACCAGTGGATGACATCATCGCCGTGGCTCTGGAAGCTGCAGGGTAAGACGCATCGCTGCGGGAAAACGCAGGAAACCTCTGGCAAGCAGAAACACGTCGGTGTTAGTCCTGTTGGCCTTCTGCCCAGGGCGGCATGGCCTGGGGGCACCAGGACGCAAAATAAATCACTAAGAGAGTTTTCTGTTGCTGTTTCACCACTAGATAACGAGTTAGTGTGTGTTTGATTTTGAGGAGTTTGGGTGATATTTAGTCAGACATATTGATGTTTGGTGCCATTTAGACTGAAATCTTAAATCTGTTTTTTAGACACACAAAGAGACATTTTAACATTTTATTTTGGACTGAACCCCATTAGAGTGAGACGAGAGCAAATTATGAACTGGACCAATCAGGAAAAATGTTCTACAGAAAATTTTAATTCTTAATTTTTCTAATAAGTAGCACTGTATTTTTTTGGCAGACTGAAGTTTAAGGAGGGACCTGCCCTGGGCCCCATTCTTCCAGGAACCGGCCCTGGATACATCTTGCTTTCCTCTATTTTTATTAAAATAATGAAAGAGGCAGATGAGATGATATTAATTAATACAATTAAGTTAAAATCCCCCAGAGTTTATCAAAGCAAGGACTAAATAATATTCAGTGAAGGTAGAAGATGTTTGTTTTCCTTTATTCAAACACCTGCATGAGCTGCTGTCATCAGGGTTGCTATGGTTACCCTAGGCAACAGGATTTACTTTATAGCACCAAACATGATGGTTCCCAAGAAACCAAATCAGTAACAGAAACATGCAGCTCATCTGGTGATGAGTTCAGTGGAAGTCAGATAATTCAGGATCTTTATTTCCATCCCCTTTGGTACATTTCTATTATATCTATAAAAATCTACAAATGTGTGACAAAATATCTCTTCTTCTTTCTTCTTGTTATTATTATCATCCAGTGTTTTAGGATGTTTCCACCCTGCAGATCAGATCAGTGGTTCCTGTTTGGTGAATCAGTGAAAAACAGTTTGACTAAAGGATGAAATCCAGGAGGAGAACTCGGGGCGTTTCTCTGTATTTACCCCTAGTAACAATAAAAATAAACAAAAACACAACAAAACAAACACGTAAAACAACAACTAAAAAAAGCAAAAAGACGCACCCAAATGACGCCTAAAACTCTCTGTTGTGTTTTATTTCAGGGTGACCAGCTGATAGTTTGGATCCCTTAAATGTTTTATCTTGTTTCTGTTCTGGGATCCGAGCAGCTCCACCGGATGTTACCCACCTTTTCCATCTGCAGCCACAGATCTCAGGAAAATCAGCAGAAAAGTCCTGAAGACTCTCATATCCGATTCCCGTTAATCCACCATCCTGGTTTCGGTTTTATTCCCGGTTCATCTGCTCACCAGAATCTTCATGGACCGAACCACGACCGGAAGAGAAGAGGAAGCGGTCATAACGGAGCGGGACTGACTAACAGATCTTTGTTTTGAATGATGTGGAAATGACGCAGCAGTGAGGGGAAAAAAAAATCCCATTTATTACATCCAACATGAACGATACGATTATTAAAATCCCAAACAAATTCAGTTTTAGGTTTTTAATCATTTTCCATATTAAAGAAAACTCAATAAGCTCATGGATTGGATAGTCCAATCTGTCCACTAGAGGGCAGCAGCCTCCGTCAATTTTCTTGTTCAGAAATCAATAACAGATACAGACAAAACAAATATTATGGTCAAAGTGATTTTTTGTCTCTCGTTTCAGAAAGTGAAACTCACATGTTATGGCAGCAGATCCAGTATCTTTGTAATTCTTGAAGGTTATCAATATCTTTAATAAAGGTTCGTATTATTTGTCAACTATTCAGAAGAACAGAAATTATCTGATCTACTAAACTCTGTAGAAACATAGAGAACAGTAAAGTTTCATCAATTATCTGATGTTTTCTTATCACTGCAGAAAATTAACAATGTTTAAAAAAAATATAAAAAAGCTAAAGTTGTTGTTACAAAATCTTTTATTGGAACAGGTTAGAACAAAAAAAAACAACAAAAAAAAAAAAACAAGAACATAACCTTAACTTTAAAATGTTTGATTATCAGTAAAAAAATATTATATGTATATATATAAAAAAAAAAAAAAAAAATTCCCTTCTCACCCTCCGTGGGTGGTCTCTTTCATCCTCTGAGCTCGGGTCCTCTACCAGAGGCCTGGGAGCTTGAGGGTTCTGCGCAGTATCTTGGCTGTGCCTAGAACTGCACATTTCTGGACTGAGATGTCTGATGTTGTTCCTGGGATCTGTTTGAGCCACTGCTCCAGTTTGGGGGTGACTGCCCCGAGGGCCCCGATGACCACAGGCACCACTGTGGTCTTCACCTTCCAGGCCTTCTCCAGTTCCTCTCTGAGGCCCTGGTATTTCTCCAGTTTCTCATGCTCCTTTTTCCTGATGTTGTGGTCACTTGGTATTGCTACATCCACCACAACGGCTTTCCTCTGTTCTTTATCCACCACCACAATGTCCGGTTGGTTCGCCATTACCATCTTGTCTGTTTGGATCTGGAAGTCCCACAGGATCTTAGCTCGGTCATTCTCCACCACCTTTGGGGGTGTCCCCCATTTTGACCTTGGGGCTTCCAGTCCATATTCTGCACAGATGTTCCTGTACACTATGCCCGCCACTTGGTTATGTCGTTCCATGTACGCTTTCCCTGCCAGCATCTTGCACCCTGCTGTTATGTGCTGGACTGTCTCAGAGGCCTCCTTGCACAACCTACACCTTGGGTCTTGTCTGGTGTGGTAGATCTGAGCCTCTATTGCTCTGGTGTTTAGGGCCTGTTCCTGGGCGGCCAGGATGAGGGCCTCTGTGCTGTCCTTGAGTCCAGCTTTCTCCAGCCATTGGTAGGATTTCCTGATATCAGCCACTTCAGTTATTTGTCGGTGGTACATCCCATGTAGGGGCTTGTCCTCCCATGATGGTTCCTCCAGCACCTTGTCCTCTGTTCCCCATTGTCTGAGACATTCGCTGAGCACATCGTCCGTTGAGGCTTTGTCCTTGATGTATTTATGGATCTTGGATGTTTCATCCTGGACAGTGGCTCTCACACTCACTAGTCCTCTGCCTCCTTCCTTACGGCTTGTGTACAGTCTCAGGGTGCTGGATTTGGGGTGGAACCCTCCATGCATGTTAGTAGCTTCCGAGTCTTAACATCCGTGGCCTTCATCTCTTCCATTGGCCAGCTAATTATTCCGGCAGGGTATCTGATTACTGGTAAGGCATAGCTGTTTATTGCACGGATCTTGTTCTTGCCATTGAGCTGGCTTCTCAGGACTTGCCTTATTCGTTGGAGGTATTTGGCTGTGGCTCCTTTCCGTGTGACCTCATCGATGTTGCCATTTGCTTGCTGTATTCCCAGGTACTTGTAGCTGTGCTCTATGTCTGCTATTGTTCCCTCTGGGAGTGATACCCCTTCTGTGTGGACGACCTTCCCTCTCTTTGTAACCATCCGGCCACATTTCTCTAGTCCGAATGACATCCCAATGTCAGTGCTGTAGATCCTGGTGGTGTGGATCAGTGAGTCGATGTCTCGCTCGCTCTTGGCGTACAGCTTGATGTCATCCATGTAGAGGAGGTGACTGATTGTGGCCCCATTCTTAAGTCGGTATCCGTAGCCAGTTTTGTTGATGATTTGGCTGAGGGGGTTCAGGCCTATGCAGAACAGCAGTGGGGACAGAGCATCTCCTTGGTATATGCCACATTTGATGGACACTTGTGCAAGCGGTTTGCAGTTGGCTTCAAGGGTGGTTTTCCACAGCCCCATCGAGTTTGCAATGAAGGCTCTTAGAGTCCTATTGATGTTGTACATCTCTAAGCATTCAGTGATCCAGGTGTGTGGCATTGAGTCATAGGCTTTCTTGTAATCAATCCAAGCGGTGCACAGGTTGGTGTGTCGGGTTTTGCAGTCTCGGGCGACTGTGTGGTCTACAAGGAGTTGGTGTTTGGCTCCTCTACTATTTATGCCAATGCCCTTCTGTGCCGTGCTCATGTATTTATCCATATATATATATATATATATATATATATATATATATATATATATATATATGTGTGTGTGTGTGTGTATGTAGAACAAGGAAATGCTTCTTTTTAAAAATCATCTGAAATATTTATATAAATGAAATGAATTCATATTCTGTTGCTGTTTATTCAGAATAGTTATAAAATGTTGAAGTTTATGGAAATATTTTGTGGTTCAGTAAATATGCAGACAGTAAAATGTTAATTAAAAAATTGGGAAAAACAAATTAAATATAGTTGAATTGTATTATTTTATCATCATCATGTCTTTATTCCAAACACATTAGAAAGTCCACAGTGAAATAATTAAACAAGATAATAACACATAATATTAATTGAATCATATATAAATGCTCCACAGTCTTGAGGTAAAGCTTATTGTAATCAGTGCAGTTTACTAAAAACTGCAGTTATATTAATGCAAGACACAGAAAATCTACCATATTTTCCGCACTATAAGACGCATTGGATTATAAGGCGCACCTTCAATGAAAGGCCTATTTTAAAACTTTTTTCATATATAAGGTGCACCGCATTATAAGGCGCATAGAATAGACGCTACAGTAGAGGCTGGAGTTACGTTATGCATCCACTAGGTGGAGCTGCACTACAGGGAATGTCAACAAAACAGTCCGACTGTGGTCGGTTAGGAGAGCCTCCTGCGATTGGGCGGGGGCGTGGCCGGACGATGGTCACCCTTCTCCCTTCACAGCATGTTGGTGGAGAACGTGGTGCTAAATGACCTGCAGACGACCTGATTATAGACGGTCAGTAGGTAGATAGGTCAGTCAAACTTTATTAACAAACCAGCATTCTGACAACTATCCCAGCATGCACCGCACGGTTCTTCTTCTATCGGCGAAAATGAAGTCCCGTAGTTGCTAGACCTGTTGTGGCTCACTATCGGTCCATATATAAGGCGCACCGGATTATAAGGCGCACTGTCGGCTTTTGAGGAAATTCAAAGTTTTTAGGTGCGCCTTATAGTGCGGAAAATACGGTACACAAGTATTTATTACAGACGTCATTTCAGTCAAATGCTTGTTATTTGAATAGATTGGTTTCCTTTACAGTAAGCAAACTTTATTTATACAGCACCTTTTAAAAGATCAGAGCTTTACAGAAATAAAAACATACAGATGATAAAATAAATAAATCAGCTAAAACAGTAAAAAATTAATTAAAAGCCAAACTGAACAAATGCGTCTTCAAGCATCACTTTAAAACTGATCTGTTTAACGCAGCATGCTAAGGCTAATCTGCAGCTAAAAAATAAAAAATACTCGCAGATGGACAAAATTGACAAGGCAGCCATTAAAACAAGTCTGATATTGATAAATATTGATAAAAAAAATTAAAGAGTGACACAATTTGACTGATTTAGCCTGAAGGAGGAATGCAGCGACCCATTAGCAGTTCATCATGTTTCCTATCTGTTGAAAGCTGAGAGCTTCATGGATCTAAATGTGAGCAGATGAAGGAGATGCTGCAGGAGTTTCATCATGTCTGAAATATGTGAGTTACTTTTGATTTGCTCCCATTCTGAATGTGAAAACCAGGATGGAGGAAGTGCAGCTCAGTGTGCTGCTGTGTTGGACCAGGTGTGTTACCTGGATGAAGCTCTACGAGTGACACCACTTAGCTTTACTCAAATTATGATGATGAAATTATCATTTACTATATAATCACTATAACCATCAGCTGAATTAAACAGTGGAGCGAGTCGTCAGTTTCCCCTTCAGGATCAAGCATCCTGCATGCCGAGGCCAGTGAAGCATAAACTTATTTATTCACTTGTAGAGCATCAGCTGAGCAGATTCCAAATTATTTATGGAAATTTTGCCTATTTGTATGTTTTTTCATAGAGTTTTTCCTAAAATAACTGATAAAAAATGCAGGTTGTGAGGCTGAAATAGGAAGATTCAATGCTAATTTACCTGCTAACATGTAGCCTCCTCATAGCTGTAATCCTGTAAGGCAGAGAAATATCTGCTTCATAATTATCATAGGCAGCTGGTTAAAAAAGTGACCTTTGAATCCATAGGAAAAGTGTTTTTATCCTTTTTTCTTCCTGGAACGGAGGATCAGAACAACACAAACTATTCCTGCTGCTGCAACAAAGATGAGACCAACTGGATGGCGTTTTATTCCTCCTGAGTAAAAACAGATGAACTGAGACGTTACTGGATGAAAAACACCACAGTATGTCCTGATTTTAATTGATGGAAGTAAAACATTTCTAACATGTGCCTCACCTGGCTCCTCCTCCACCTTCAGGAAGATGCTGGTTCTGAAGGTTTCTTCCTCGTCGCTGAGCTCACAGGTGTAAATCCCGTCCTGCTGCTCAGATAAATCCTGCAGACTGAGATCGCCGGACTCTGAGATGTTCTTCACGTGACGTTTCCACTCCTCCGTCACCGTGGCTCTGCTCTGGTTGCTCCGGCTCAGGATGACCTGATTGTGGTTAAACCACCAGAGAAGCTCTGATCCAGAAACCTTTGAGTCGGAGCAGGAGAGAGACGTCTGTCTGCTGGAGACGATCACACCTGGGTCACATCACAGGAGGGTTCAGTCACACCTCGTTGATCAAAACCAATAAAATTTACTTTGATAAATAAAACTTTCCAATTCTGCTCTTGCAGATTCAGTTATTTGATGTTTTTGTGGTTTATTATGCCCTTTACAGTTGTCCCAAAGTTCTATATTTATTAAACATTAATTAAGATAAACTGCACAGCTGTGAGGCTGATGCACCTTTTCTCCTTCAACAGGATTTAAATCACTTCCTCGTCAGCGTTAGCAGGGCTTTAACTGTTCCTTAGTCTGGATCAGGCGGCAGGATGGAAAACACCAGCACTGAGTTGAAAGAAGCAGCAGCTGCTTCCTGTTTGTCAGTCTGTGAAGGACATCTACAATCTGTCTGGGATTATTAAGATTAAATCTACACTACTGGAAAACATTTCAAGGTGAACCGGTAAGAGTGCTGACCCAGTAAGTTCACTCCCCCACTGGCTGGACAAAACAAAACAAGCACAGCGTTAGAGGAAAGGTGTGTATCAGATTCTGTGGTTCAGCATTTTTATTTTCCTACTAAACTCAGCTTTGACTTTCCATGAACCAGAACAAACTGGAGTTATGAGTGATATTTTCATTTGTAAATTAAAATGAATTTTTTTCGTTCTCACTTCTTCTGCAGACTCACTGCACTGCAGAACCTTTGGGTGAAGTTTTCTGTTTTTCTTTCTTGTGAAAACATATCGACTGGATTACTTCAGTTATTTACCTTCACTAGTTTAAAATGATTTACATTTTGTTGTGCTTTGAATGAGTGACTTACTTTTCTGTCTCAGTGTTGCTCTCCTCTGGTTCCTCCTGGTTCTGATGCTGCAGCTGTAGGTCAGATCTGGACCATCTGGACCCGTCAGAGAGCTGCTGATGTCATAAAGCTTCTCCTCAGTCTGATGGACTGTGGTTCTGTTCTGCAGAGCCGTGTTGGATGGAGGCTCAGTGGACCAGGTGAGTTCAGGTTGAGGGTAGATCCCCTCTGAGCTGCAGGTGATCCTGTTTCCATCCTGATGGATCCTGATGTCAGAGACTGGAGCTGCAGGAGAAACATTGTAATTAACATTTATTTACATAATGTTTCTGGAAAACAGAGCCACACTTTGACACTTTGTGCTTCAAATGCAGACATGCAGAAGGAAAGGTGGTAAATACAAATGCTGAATTTATTATACAACAGCTTGCCTTAAAGAAAAGGTATCCAAATAAGAGGGAATGTGATGAAAGGAGGAGCTACAAACAAAAACAACAGGAAGTTACAGGAAGAAGAACATGCACTGTAAAACATCTGAAGATGATTTAACTGAAAACTGAAACTCACATTTAGGTTCAAAATCTAAAACTCACTGAATTTATTTGACTTAAAGAAGATAGTAGACACAACTAAATGCAGCTCAAATGTTTTACAGTGCAAAGGTCAGAGTATGTGGCTGCAGACTGAGCCACACAGGAAACGTATCGGTTGTTCTCACCGTCCACATTCAGCTGAAGAAATGTGTCCTTGTTTCCTCTGACGGTGCTGCAGTAACAGCGATATCTGCTCTGATCCTCCACCTTCACTGCAGTCAGCAGCAGGGAGGCGTTTCCTCTGGACAGCTGATCCTGGAACAGGGATGTTCTGCTCTTAAAGTTCTGGTTCTGGAGACCCAGTTGGTCCTTCCCATCATAGTACGAGTGGACAAGAAGTTGTTCTGCTTTCAGCTGAAACCAGTGGATGAAAGCATCAGAGCCGCCTTGGAAGCTGCACGGTAAAATGCAGCGCTGCATGAAAATGCAGAAGATCTCAGTTTCTGCAGGAATATTAAAAAAAATAATATCTCAGATTATCCCACAGAATAATCAACTGTTTTACAATTTTGTACTTTTATTACGTTGGATTTTTAATAAAAAGCTTGAACACCTGACATTTGTCATATGTATTTATTTTTATACCTTTTGTCTTATTGCTTTTCGCTCTATTGTTTCATTTTAGTTTTTATGTCTCCTTGTAATTTTTAAGCACTTTATTTGAAACCACTTTATAAATAAAATTATTACTATTAACATAGTAAAATGAAGGGGAAATATATTTACTGCATTAAACATAATTATTGCTGAGCTCCAGTTATTATAGTATTTTGCAGAAACTTTTTATCTTAATAATAGATTATATGAACAAAGTTTTACCATTTCAGACAGGAAGTCTCTAAATATGGTCTTGGTACCTGATGTCAAACCACAGTAGAGATATTTACACATCCTGTTGATCTATATGTTGTTATTTTTATTAATGTGTGTGTTTATAGACAAGGCGGACAGAAAAGCAGATTTTAGATGCTTTACTAGTGTTTTTATTACACAGATGCAGCATCGCTTAGCTTGTCTCCATATTTTATATGGTTTCCAGGTGTTAGCAACATGTTGCTGTCATGTTTTGAAATAAACCTTTTGGTTTTAGCGAGTAGTTTTCACTGCAGGCTGATCATTCTGGGTTTTGTTGTTTGACAGAAAGCATCTGATGGATTTGTAATTAACCTAAGATGCAAAAAATAAACCTTAAATCGATTAAACACACATGCTGATAAGTGGAAAAGCAAACTAAAACTAAACATAAAAAATGAACAAAAATGAAACCAAGAATTTCTACAAATAATGAACACAATGATTTTCATTAAACTTTGTGTAAAAACATCTAGAAATAATCTGATTTGCTACTTTATTTTAAGAAAAAGCTGAAACAGGTTTGAAGTTCTTTCATCTTATTGTCCAGATCTCTTCATTTATCTGAAGCAGACCAGACCAGTTGGTCTGATGATCGTCAGCTGGGTTGAATTTCCCATGTGGACGGTAACAAAACACACAAAATAATTATTTTGAATTATCTTCACAGTAATCTTTCATCTAAAAAATTTCAGAACTGTCTGCAGGGAATTTTTTTTGTCTGTTTTTGAGTTTTGCAGACTGAGTGAAGCTTCTGCTCTGTTGTTACTTCACAGTTAAAGGAATCTTTTCTCCAGAATATTCTAGAGAAATTCATGCTTCCTTCTGCTGCAGCTTTATGGAGATGCTGACTTCATTTTGCAGCTGGACTCAGAACCGACCCACACGGCTAATGGAACCAACAGCTGGCTGGAAAATGGACCTTCCTCCAACCCAGAAGAGGAATTAGACCAGAGGAAACTTTATACTTATTTACAAATCCTGAACCTAGTTTATATACTAGATAAGCATTAAATACTTTTTCTTCTTTTGCTCTTTTCTTTGTTTATTTTCTTTGTATTTCCTTTTAATTCATGTAAAGCACCTTGTATTGCCTTGTTGCTGAAAATGTGCTATATAAATAAACTTACCTTACAAAAAGATGAAGACCTGAAGGCAGATATTTAAACCTGGACTGTCTCCTCCATGCTACGCTGCATTGATGCAGTAATAGATAAAAACAAAAGGAGCCCAGAGCAGGAACTGAGGGCTGGTGTGAAGCTTCCTGTAGGCTCATGTTCCTGTAATATAAACTTGTTTTTGTTGTAATTTCAGAAAATTGATTTCTGAGAATTTATTGGAAGCTGAAGCCATGAGGATTAAAATAAACTGGATCATTTTTAACAACAAACATTTGAATTTTACCCAGTTGTCAGAGTCTGCTGGCTTCGCAGAGTTTAACTGCAGAGTTAAAAATAATCTGCTGAGTGAATCACAAACTGAAACAGCCTCTAGCAGACTGGTGCAGACAGAGAGGGGAATATTTGCATAAGCAAAAAACATTCAAATTTTAAACAGCTGCGATGTTGAAGTTAAAAGCCAGCAGTGTTTATGCAGCAGATTGTTAAAATCCAGACTTTATGTGACGTTTTGTTCTCTGGTTTCACATCAGAACCAGTTTGGTTAACTGGTTTCTCTACTTCCCTTTCACTGGTCAAGGTGAGGATCTATGCTTTGCTCTAAAAACTAAAAAACTTCTATGATCATCTCTACTAAATGATTTTCAATGTTTTAAGGACAAGGTGATTCATTTATGGTCTAAAATGAAAGAAGAAACCAAAAGGAGGGAACTGGACCAATAAATGTTCTTTATGATCCAACAACAAGCAGCTGCTCTTTTATCTCATTCAGTGACGCAGCTGCAGCAGCTGCTGCATCACAGCGTTTGTGTTTCTCCTCTTTGGGAGGCTTTGAGTCACTTTTCAGTTCCTGATCAACAGAAACATTTAATTAACTCTGAAGGTGCATAACTACTTTTATATTGCAGGAAAAAAATTATTTAATGTCTATATAACTACATTCACTGATCTGGGTAGATCCAAGTTTTACAACGTAAAGATACAAATCATTCTGACATTTCAAAAAGAGGAAGAAGCTTCTTCCTCCTCCAAACTCACCTGGTTTATCCTGAACCGTCCAAAGCACAAAAACAAACGTTAAAAACACAGAGGAGTTAAATCCAGACATCCTGATGTTTGTCCTCTGTGTGTCTGTAGAGAAAATCTGAAACTGGAGGAGAAACTGGGTTTAGTTTCACAATCTGAGACGAGGAAACATGGAAAAACATGAAATATGAAACACTCCACAGCTTTGAGTCACTTTTATTTAAATGTTAAATTATATCAATAAACTTTACTTACTTGAGGTGGTGGATCATAACCTCTGTCCTCATCAGCTGATATGATGGATTTATAAATGATCAGTAAAACCAGATGAATTCGTCCTGCAGCATGACGGCTCTTTGTCTCATGAAGATGAACTGAAAGGAAAGCAGGAAGGCGTCGAGTTTCATTAACCAGCGTAGCTAAGAGACGGTTGAGGTTGAAGCGCTGCAGGTGGAAACCAAACCAATCAGTCATATGAAGTCAAAGTAAAACCGTTCTGCCCAGGAGACAAAGGGACATGAAGAGGAGGGACTCAAAGTAAACAGACGCTCTGCTCCAGAGGGCGTTTCCTGAGCCTATTATAACAACAGATCAACTTTCTGAGAGCAAGTTCATAAAAATATTTAAAACTTCTGTCAGAGAAACAAAAAATTATCAAACAAAGACGTGAGAGTTTTAATTAAAGCAGGTTTAATGTTTAAGTGTAACAATTGATCCTCAGAAGATAAAACATAAAAAAGGCTCAGGAAATAGTTTATTTGACCATCAATATTCAAATAAAGAAATATTGTGATGCACCACCATCTATTATTGAGATGGTAAAAGTGACAGAAAGATAAACATCAATATTAACATTTTATCAGATGATCGGCTCTGCAGAGCTGAAACATCGACGGCTGATGGAGGAACGTTAACCTGTTGCTGCAGGGCTGCATCCAAAACTTTCAGGTTTTTACTCTCAAGGACTGGACTTGGGCTTAGAATGGTCTAGTCAAAGCCCTGACCTGAATCTAACAAAGAATCTGAGGCAAGATTTAGTGACCATTTATTGTTTATTGAAGAACAAAATATTTATGTAATGACACCAATCATTTGGCAGAAAAACATTTCTGAGCTCATATAAATGCTTAGCTGCGCCATCTGCTGGACAGAAATGGAAACCAAAGTAAAATCTTTACATTTCGAAAACAGAAATATCTACAAATAAGAGAAATAAGAAAGAACACAAAGGCTGCGTTCACACTGCAGTCTGAAGTGACCCAATTCAGATTTTTTTCTTGCTTTGGTCGTTCATACCTCCAAATAAATGTGACCTGTATGTGTGAACGGAGAAACGACCTGAAAGTGTCCCGCATGCGCAGTAGAGGCCCGCGGACGTTAGGTCGCATTTGAATCGGATACGTATCGGACATGCAAGTGGCCTGGGTCGCATTTGAAAAGAATCCGGCCTCTGTTGTTCAGACTGTCGTAAAAAGACCGGATACACGTCGCATTATGTTAAAAACATCGGAATTAGGTCACTGGCTCCAGTTTGAACAAATATTGTAAAGCTACATCACAGTTCATAAATCAGCTATTTATGTAATAAAATTCATTTTCTAGAGAAATAAACATTTCATTGATAAAGTTCTGAGAAAGTTTATATAAAGACTATTTTTAGCTGCGCCCCCTGCTGGGCAGAAGATGAAACATAACTGAAATATCTCCAAATCTGAGAATCACCTGAAGAACATGAAGATCTGATCATTTAGTGAAACTACATCAAAGCTCATGAATCCTGTTGACGGTAAAATGGGAGAATTAAAACCAAACCAGTCTCTGAATGAATGAAAGGTTTAAAGCTGCAGAGCTTCACTTTCCTCCATTTTCTTCTTGTAGCTCATCATGAATCCAGCTGCTGCTGCTGCAATCACAACACAAACCACCGTCCATCTGATGAGTTCAGAAACCACCAGATTCTCTGAAACCAAAGAAGTTCAGGAGTTTAGCTCAGAGACTCATTTGTAGTTCAGAACATCAGATTTTTACCATCTAATGAAGCTTAAATCCTGAATCCTGTTACCTCCAGTCCTCCTCAGATAGAGCTGAGTCATAATGGTCTCCTCATCATCACTGAGCTCACAGCTGTAAACTCCCTCCTGATCTGAGGTCAGATCCTGTAAGGTGAGGCTGCCGGACGCTGAAACGTCCCTCACATGTTTCCTCCACTCCTCTGAGATGTTGTAGATGTTTCTGTCAGTCTTGGTCAGGATGATCTGACTGAGGTTGAACCTCCAGACCAAACTGGAGGCAGAAATGTTGAAGGAAGAGCAGCAGATTGTAACCTGAGACCCTGAGAAACCCACAGAGGCTGAAATGGAAAATAAAAAGGAGTTCATGGTTTCCAGACTTTAATGAGAAACACTGAAGCTTTAGCAACATTTAGACAGAAATCAGCAGATAAATCTTTAATAAATAAAGTGCAGCATGAACATCAACAATAAAAACATCTGCAGAGGAATTAACTACAAATATTTCTACAAATTTATATAAATCAGCAACAATTTAAAAATGTTTCCATCAGTAAATTATATTGAAAGATATTATTTCATAAAGCAGGTTTCAAGTAAAAGTCAAACTAAGTATCAGAACTTTCTGGACTTTGAATACCTAAAGTTGCTCTCCTCTGGTTCCTCCTGGTTCTGATGCTGCAGCTGTAGGTCAGATCTGGACCATCTGGACCCGTCAGAGAGCTGCTGATGTCATAAAGCTGATCTTCAGTTTTCTGGATCCTGGTTGTTTCATTCAGAGTCGTGTTGGATGGAGGCTCAGTGGACCAGGTGAGTTCAGGTTGAGGGTAGATCCCCTCTGAGCTGCAGGTGATCCTGTTTCCATCCTGATGGATCCTGATGTCAGAGACTGGAGCTGGAAACAACATGAGAAAATGAAGAACTATTAAGCAGAAGAAATATCCAAGAACCACAAAATAAAAACTCTCAAAACATGATTTCAATAAAATATTTTCAGATGAAGATGCTTTACCTTCTACTGCAACGTGAATAGGAAACTCGTAATAGCTGTAACTTGCAGTAAATGCAGTACACCAATAACTGCCCTCATCATCAACCTTCATCCTCTCAGCAGCAGATCGCCGTTTCCTCTGGAGATCTGATCCTCAGACAGAGACGCTCTGGATCTGAAGCTCTCAGAGTAGCTGAACCCACTCTGGTTATATGATATAATCAAAGATGATGTTTTATCTAGAAACCATCCCATGTTGATAATCCTGTTCTTGAACCGACATGGTAAAATGCAGTCCTGGTTGTGAACACAGGACACGCTGGTATCAGGCACTGAAATAAGAGATAAAAACAGATGAAAGTTGAGTTGAATGGTGTTGAGGAGGAAACCCAGATTCTCACAGGGTTTCCTCCCTATGAGGATCTGGGAGGATCCTCCATGATCCAGATGATGTTCACTGAACCAAAAGTTCTGGTTCTGATGGGAAAACAGGAAGACATCATGGTTTATTCATAGTTTGATTAAAAACACTATACACTCTTCTTAATAATAAGATAGAAAAGATGGTAACACTTTATTTGAAGGGGGTGAATAAGACTGACATGACACTGTCATAAACATGACATAACACCTGTCATAAACATGACATAACACCTGTCATAAACATGAATAAGCCTTCATGAATATTTATGACTGTTGTCATAAAGCGTCATTCGGTAAATTATGACACTTTTAATACAAAGTTGACATTATTCAAAATGTCTTTGTTATGACAACTTGACATTAACTAAATAAATCATTACTGATATAAATTTGTTATAAAAGTATTACTGATTGCACTTTAAAAATTAGATAACTTTATGTTATTAAAGGTAAAGTTTAAACAGAAATGATTTCTTGGTTAATGTCAAGTTGTCATAACAAAGACATTTTGAATAATGTCAACTTTGTATTAAAAGTGTCATAATTTACCAAATGACGTTTTATGACAACAGTCATAAATATTCATGAAGGCTTATTCATGTTGATGACAGGAGTTATGACATGTTTATGACAGTCTTATTCACCCCCTTCAAATAAAGTGTTACCAAAAAGACTCATTTGTTGAAATAAAATATTAATTTGAACCTCAAAGTCCAAAGAGTAATTTTTAATTTATCAGTGAAATCACCAAATGACATCTAAAAAAGTTACATTTCCAGAATATGGCAACAGAAATGTGTTTTAGGTTTTTAGTTTTCTAAATCTTCTCACAAACAAAATGTGTATTTTATGTTTATTACTCAGCGTGAGACGAGTTGGTGACTAAATTATCACTAAAATACCAGACCAGAGATCACAGGGTTATTACTTTAACTTCTCATTATTTGTCAAATTTTATTTATTAATATTTTCACTTCATTTTCTATTTTATCCTCACTTTGAAAGAAATATTCTATCTTTTTACATCAGAATAATAATAATAATCATAATAAAGTTGACAATAAATGTTTTACTCACCAGCCCACAGAAAAGGTAAAAGTAGTAAAAACAAGAATCTTGTGGTTCTGATCATTTTACTTCTAATTATCACTTATTTACTGCAAATTAACTGTTAAAATACTAAACTATAAATAGATCCTGCTCCTCAGTTTTAATAAACATTTAAATTATTCCTATAAAATGTCTTTAATCCAGAGTAACTCTGATGACATGAAGCTTCATTTATCTCCGAGTTTCTTCTGGTTGAAAGGAGGAAGTTTGTTCTGCTAAATGTTCTGATGATAAAACCACCGGAGGAGGAAGAAAAACACTTTCAGCTTATTGGTGACCAGATGGAGACAGAAAGTACAACGATGATGGTGGAGCAGGAAGTTAACCGTCCTGAGGCCGAGGCTGGTTCTGGTCCGACTCGGGTTCTGAGAGGTTTCACAGGAGGCTGCCAGCGGTCAGTGTGAGAGGATCACCTGTCCTTCACAGAGAAGAGACGACCCCACACACACACACACACACACACACACACACACACACACACACACACACACACACACACACACACACACACACACACACACTGCCTAGAAATATGATGTTACAGATTATTCAGACGTTTCTGAATATGTGGTGGATAAATCTTTATTGATCACAGAAATGTACACATTTCTGCAGTTTCTACACATGTATCTGCATGTTTTCTCCTGTTTTAGAGGAAATGTTAACCAGCTGCAGCTGCAGCTCTGACTTCCTCCTGAAACCTCAAAGTTTTACAGATTCAGATCAGAGGAGTTTGGACGCCTCTAAGGACGCTGGTTCTACTGATAATGGATCGCTGTCCGAACCCACAGAGTTATCAGATTAAAAGGAGCTTTTAGCTTCATTTGGTTGATGTAAATGTAAAACTTTCTGGGTAGAAGAAGAAATAAAGAGTTTCTGTTTCCTGACATTTTATTGATTTGTGTTTTCAGCAGCAGATAAAATCTGACATGAGGTTCTGCCTGGTTCTGACCGTCTGATGGAGGTGATACAAACTTTTATCTGTTTATTTTCTCAGTTTATTTGTATTTGTTGTTTTCTCAGCTCATAATGTTTTATTCACGTTAAATAAAATGTTCTTGAACAGTTGTTACATTTTGTGTTCGTTTTATCCAATAAGTTTCATCTTAAGTTACAAACCAAATCCTGCTGCATTTAGCAGGATTTTATTTTTCAGGTTGTAAATTAAACTGAATCTCAGTAAATACACAAACAGAACATCATCAGCAACACATAAGAACAAAATGTTATAAAAAATATTTACAAATGCATTAAAAAGTCTTTAATCTGATGCTGAGCAGTGATGATCACATACCTATAAATAACATGCATATTTTACACACAAGTCGACAAGAATAAAAAGAACGTGGGGTGAAAATTTACTTACATTTTACCTGAAGTGAAGATGTGCAGCAAACACACAAACGGTTTCATGGACAATAAATTACAAACAGCAGAAACTCACCTAAACACTGAAATCTGAGTCCATTCAGTGTTCAATCCAACTCAATGTTTTTCATGATTTTAATCTTTTGTTTAAACATAAATGATGAAACTGAACCACATCTATCCTCAGACAACAACACAGAATAGAATAAATTAAAAGATGTGAAACCCTCAGTCAAATGTAAATGTTACATTTCCTGTTTCGTCACATAAAGATGTAACTCTGAAGCGAATGAAATTACCTGCTTCATTCTCACTAAAAAATAAAACGGGTTGGATCAGCAGATTAACTCCAAACAGGTCAGATTATTTAAGGTGATCAGGTGTGGAGACAATCAGGTCCATCAGTAGCTGATCAATATGAGCAGCTACTGATTGGGATTCAGAGATCAGATTGATCTGATGGCTTATTAATGTTTAGATTAATCCAGACGGATCAACCTGGAGCTCTGAGCAGAACTTAAAGAAGGAGCTGAGCGGTACCGGTACCGGTCCAACTGGAGCTGCTGCAGGTCAGCCATCCTTCATTTGAGCCATTCAGGTTTGTGAATCCGTTTTTATGAAAAGAAATAATAAATGTGCAAACTGATGCACATGATCCTCTGTTTAGACCGAAGAGGTTCTGGTTCTTTAATCCCAACTGAACTCGGCTGGTCAAAGCATTTCCACTTAATCTTAGTTTGTTTTTTTACATACAAAAATGACAAATTACCTTTATTGCTAAAACACAAACATTTGCCACATTATAAATCATTTTAGATAAATGACAAAAATAAACACAAAGCATATTCAATGGAGAGAATTATTCAAAAGTCAGGATCATGATGACATCAGCAACATAATATTTATTATCACCCATAAAAACAGCTTAAAATGCATTTAGCTGGAATATTTTTCATTTAAATGTTATTTTCCTGAGTTAATTAGAACGTCTGTTATTCATCGTCTATAATTGTTGAATCTTTTGCCGAAGGAGAAACTAATTTGTGTCCAATGTTATTGTAATAATCCACTAGAACTCAGTTTTATCTTCCCCAATGACTTTTATTAACTTATATGAAAATAATAAAGAACCAGCTAATATTTTTAAATATGCATAAATTTTAAAAATGTTGGTTTTAGTCATTTTTGTCATGGAATAATTGAGTTGAATTTCCACAACAGAATGACACCAACACAGCAACATGTTTTCATCTGAAGTTTTAATTGTAAAAACTAGTTTTATTATATTTTTTCTCAAAATATCCACAAAATCCCACTGAAGAAAATGTATCCATCCTGCTTTTGCAAAAGTTTTATGCTTTTATTTTTTAAAACCCACAAAATTTGAATTAAATGGTCCTTCTTTGAGAATGTCAACATTTCCTGCTGCATGTTGATCAAAATGATAAATTGTCTCAACAGACTGTGTAACATTAATGCCTCCATAAGAGTTTTATTTTGCTGGACTGAAGGCAAAAATGACTTTTTGAGTTGTAAAGGTTGTCTAGAATATAAAATGTGCAGTTAGCAGCTGAAACAAGGAAAATTAGGAAATAATTCAAGTTGCATGAACACATGAGACATGTGAGCCTCCAAACATTTATTTTAGAGTTTTCTGCAGCCTGAGCCTGAGCAGACAAGCTGTGGGTCAAAACAATCCCTGCAGACACAGACAGACAAAACGCTGCAGGATGTTCCTGGATGTAAATCTGCTCTGTGGTCCCGCTGGACTTCCTGTTAGCATTCATTAGCATTCAGCAGATTAATGAGCATGTTTGTCTCTGAACGGCTTCATGAATAAATGCAGATGATTTATTAAAGTTCCCTTCAGACTGCAGAGTTTTTACCTCACTGAGTTTAAGTTTGCAGTTTCAGTCTTTCAGTGCAAAGTTACTAATTCAGTCAAACTTTTTTAAATACTTGACGGCAGTCTGAAGGTGCCTCTCATTTCACATTTCCTAATAAATACTGGATGAGTAAATGAAGTCATCAGTGATGAATCCATTTGAACTGATCTGTTCATGTTGCAGGAAAAAATCTGGATCATTTTGGTGTTTAGTTTTGTGTTTCTCTACTTTATCTTACAATATAATTATAATTATTGAGTTTCCCTGATCCCAAAGTCATTATCCTCCCTCTGCTGCCCTGGTTTATGTTCTGGTTTCAATAATCAGCCTCCTGAGTCTAAATACTTCTTGACTCTCTTGTTTCCTTTCCAGATCCTTTGGTCGTCTTTCTGGGTCTCGTTTCCTTGAGGGTTTTGGTGAAAATACTTTCCGCTGTTCTTCATTTTCCTCTCGTCTCATTAGGTTTGTTTTCTTTTTTCTAAATAAAGAAGTTCTTCAGTCGGGTCCAAATCTACCAACACAAATCATGACAGATCTTTCTAACTCCTAAATAAAACTTTGTCTAATTCTCACTAAAATAAAAAGATATTGTAATTTAAAACACGTTAAAACTACAGACTCCAGTTTGTATGATAATGATAAACGTTGTTTCCTTGTGGAGAAACAACTTGGACCAAATGTATTTATTTATGCATGTTCTCACTCTGTTAGAGAGATGTGTCTTTAGTTGAAATGATGACACCTGCTGTGTTTTAATCCATGAATCTTGAACCCAGGGAGTAAAAACAGATTTCAGCCTCAGGGCCTGACGACATCATTTTAGGATCATCTGTAAAGGTTTTTGTTGCCAACGCTGAGCATTTTCAGAGTTCAGTAACGACCATTTATGAAACAGAGTCCCTGACTGGAAAATTTCAAAAAACTGGTTTCATGTTTTTATTTGCACACAAGCTGCGTTTTTAAAACCTTTTAATCTTTTTGCGTCTCTCTGAAACCCGCATGTTTCCCTCAATCTCACAAATAAACATGGCGCCGTTTTGTGTTGTCCGGTGTTGGTAGTGCTGTTTTGTGGCAGTGTTACAGCGCCACCAAATGGTCTGGCGTGTGTACTACAGTGTTTTCAGTGATCCTGTTTTATGGACACTTTTTTAAAATCATTTACGAAAATGCTCCGTGTTCGTCTCCATGTGGAGAAATACAGGCGAGTTAATGATGACTTTATTTCTGAACTTTGGTCACTAATTCATTATTTTCAGATAATCCTATGAGTTTTCTGAAAAAAGTTTAAAAGTTTTGTTCCTCAGACCTCTGTAGCATTTATGTTTAGTTTTATTTGTTGTGATATTTCTAATCTCCAGAGTAAAAACATTTCTCTCTCTCTCACATTCAACCTTCTGTTTGTAACAACTGATTTTGTAATTAATCAGTTTTCTCTCATTTCTTTGTAGTTTTTGTTTATCAAAGGAGTCAAATGTTCATGTTTGTGCTAAAAAACAAAAGTTCCAGAAGTTCTTTGCTCTTTTGTTTTGAACAGTTCATGCATAATAAATGTATAATTCTCCATCTGGCAGCACAACTCTTAGATCCTGGTGACTGACAGAAAATCAGACCTACTGACGACGTTTGATTGATCGCAGAGATGAAAGAGACCAAACAAGTTTGGTGCATATTTTAATCTGTTTGTGTTTTTCTGAGTTTCTGGGGAGAAAATGCATCAATGACTGGAGTAATTAATAAACCAAAACGCTCTGAAGTCTTTGATTTTCAGCATCTGAGCTGTTAGAGTTGAGAACTTTGAGATGCTAATTTTATTTTAAACAACAGTTTTCTTTTTCCTGCTCTTCTTTTTGTTTATTTGGACAAAAAAAATCTAAACCTAAAGTTCCTCAACATCCAACAGAATCCAGTCTGTATTAAAACTCAGATTAATTTTGATAATAAAAATGAGTTTAAGGAGATGAAGGTGTGCAGAGGAGAGGCGGTTCGTCCTGTTCCTCCTTATCGGCAGAAACAAAGATTACAAATAAAAATATGTTTAATGTTTCTCTGATGCATTTTATTTTTTAAAACTTTTTTATTTTAGTTTTCTACACTTTATTTTCTTTATTTTAAAAATGTAAATGTATTGTTTATGTTCAAATATTAATATGATTTATATGTGGAAATACAGCAGAAATAATTTATTTCTGAACAGAAAAATGCTCATATTTTCTACAGTCAAATAAAAACAGAGGAATTTTAATTTTAATAAAAAAAGATTATTTAAAAACTGAACCAAAAAGGAGTTTATCTTTTATTTATGGTTTAATTCCGGTGTGAAAACATTAGATTTTATTTCAGATCAACGTCTGGAAAAGGGATTTATTTTCTCTTTTTTTGTGCTATTTTCTTTTAAATTATTGTTGGCTGTTATTGTTTATATGATAGCAAACAGTTTATTATTGTCTTTTTTTGAAACAGTTATTTTTTTCTCCATCAAATCACAGTTTATTATCCACAATAAACTGAAGTTTATCCAGTTTATTATGGATAAACTTCTACAGTTTATATATATTTATATTAAATTACTTTTATTTTACAAAAAAAAAGGTTAGTTCATCTTTTGTTAATATTTTGAGAAATTATTCTTCTCAACTGGTTTGGACACCTGATAATTAATATTAAGAAAAAAAAATGGGTTTATTTGCAAAACACAATGTTTTCCAAATATTTATAAATAAATTACATAAAATCATTAGTAGTGAAATAAAACTAATATTAGATCATTTTTTCTCTCAGTGACAGCTGCTGTCTCAAAATAATTCATAGAACTGGACATGATTCCAGTAACTTTGTGTGGAAACAAGTTCAGGATTTTTCTGCAGGAAAAACCTGAAACGCCTCACCTCCATGTCTGCATGGACCAATCAGAGAAGAGACAGTTTCTGATTGGAGGATGGAGCGGCACCGGACCCCCTGCTGAGTGGAAGAAGCGGCAGCTGAAATCTGGATGTTTGAATTCAGGATGAAACCAGGGAAACCGGCTGCAGGTCTCTGAAAGTCTCTCCTTCTCTTCTCATCTCTGAACATTAATACACACCTGTGATGAGAACCTGCAGCTGGTTCTGGAGGTCCACCTTCTGCCTGATTCTCCTCATCCCGCCCGGATCGGCTCAGCATGAAGACGGGAATTCGGTTCTGGAGCCCGGATTCTGCCAGCCCATCTCCATCCCGCTCTGCACCGACATCGCCTACAACCGGACCATCATGCCCAACCTGCTGGGTCACAGCAACCAGGAGGACGCGGGGCTGGAGGTCCACCAGTTCTACCCTCTGGTCCAGGTCCAGTGCTCGGCGGAGCTGCGGTTCTTCCTGTGCACCATGTACGCGCCGGTCTGCACGGTGTTGGACCGGGCCATCCCGCCCTGCAGGTCTCTGTGCGAACAGGCCCGGAACGGCTGCGAGGAGCTCATGAACAAGTTCGGTTTCCAGTGGCCGGACCGGCTGCGCTGCCAGAACTTCCCGCCCCACGGAGCCGGAGAGATCTGCGTGGGTCAGAACAGGAGCGATTCTGCAGGTCCGGCCGAGCCGAACCCGACCGCCCGGACTCCGTTCCTCTGGAGCGACCAGCGGTTCTCCTGCCCCCCGCAGCTCCAGGTTCCGTCCCGCCTCAGCTACCGCTTCCTGGGGGAGGAAGACTGCGGCGCCCCCTGCGAGTCCGACAAACCCGGCGGACTGATGCACTTCAGCCAGGAGGAACTAAAGTTCAGCCGGGTCTGGGTCGGGTTCTGGTCCATTTTGTGCTGCGTCAGCACGCTCTTCACCATCCTGACGTATTTACTGGACAGAAGGAGGTTCGTCTACCCGGAGCGACCCATCATCTTCCTGTCTGGCTGCTCCTTCATGGTGGGGCTGGCCTACAGCGCCGCCTTCCTGCTGGAGGACAAGGCGGTGTGTGTGGCCCGGTTCAGGAAGGAGGGGTACCGGCTGGTGGTCCAAGGGACGGAGAAGGACGTCTGCACTGTCCTGTTCGTCGTCCTCTACTTCTTCAGCATGTCCGGCTCCATGTGGTGGGTCGTCCTGGGCCTCAGCTGGTTCCTGTCCGCCGGGATGAAGTGGGGCCATGAGGCCATCCAGGCCGGCTCTCAGTACTTCCACCTGGCAGCCTGGGTGGTTCCGGCGCTGAAGACCGTCCTGGTGCTGGCGGTGGGCCGGGTGGAGGGCGACCTGCTCAGCGGCGTCTGCTCCGTGGGAGTCCACAGCCTGGAGGGCCTGCAGGGCTTCATCCTGGCTCCGCTCTCCGTCTCGCTCCTCATCGGCGCCTCCTTCCTGCTGGCCGGCTTCGTGTCGCTGCTCCGGGTTCGGTCCATCATGAAGCACAACGGCACCGAGACGGAGAAGCTGGAGAGGCTGATGGTGCGGATCGGCGTCTTCGGCTCGGTCTACACGGCCTCCAAAGCCACCGCCATCGCCTGCCTGCTGTATGAACAGGCGTTCCGGCCGCAGTGGGACGCCACCTGGCGGATGCAGACCTGCAAACACTTCGCTACTCCATGTCCGACCCGAAACTCACCGCCGGCCTCGCCGAACTTCACGGTCTTCATGATCAAGTACCTGACGACCTTCACGGTGGGGATCGGGTCTGGATTCTGGGTCTGGTCCGGGAAGACGCTGCAGACGTGGCGCCGCTTTGCCATGAACGGAGAGGCGGCGGCGTGGAGGCGAAGCTTCCGGGACCGGAACCAAACCGGCAGGAACCCAAAGTGAATCTACCGAACTCGAACGAACTGAGGGAGGTTTTATTTTTACTCAATTTTACACTGAAAAAACACAAAATGTTACCAAATATTTTGGTCCAGTTTTTAGTTCAAATATCTCAATAAAAACCAAAATAACTTAGAAGTAACTTTTCACCCAGATTGACTTGATATTCCTTAATATTGATGGAAAAGTCTATATTGTATATCCTGGCAGATTATTTCACTTGTAACAAATACTTTTTCATTACTGACATAATACAAGCTCCTATATTTTATTCAAGTTACTAATAAGTTTGTGTTGTTTTATTTAAGTATCTATAAATATATATAAAAAGTTTCTCCCAGCTGTTGTCATCCTGAACACAGATAATTTGTTTAAAACCTGATTTATTTTTCCTTATCATCCCAGTTGTTTCTCTGTGTTTCTACTGTATTTTTTATATTTGAGATATAAAACTGAATATTATTTTATTCAGTTGTTTGACACGTCTTTGGGAGTTGCTACTTTTAAATTGGGTTGCGCTTTATTTTGTGCACAATGACAATAAAAGTTATTCTGTGGTTTTATGTGTTAAACAATGTTTTCACCAGAAACTCGACAAAAATGACTGTAAGATTTTCTTCTTTTCTTCTCTCAGATTTTTTCAACGTTTAAAACAACCTTCTCTTTTAAAATGATCAGTTTATATGAATTAAATCAGGGTTTGGCTGAACAGGCTCCTCTGAATCAACTCTAAATGTTCCAGTTTGTTTGACATCTTTTGTAAAAACAGAGCTCAG
Source organism: Poecilia mexicana (assembly GCF_051168715.1). Taxonomy (NCBI): domain Eukaryota; kingdom Metazoa; phylum Chordata; class Actinopteri; order Cyprinodontiformes; family Poeciliidae; genus Poecilia; species Poecilia mexicana. The sequence goes on from NW_028263384.1 coordinate 2,012,836, forward strand.
GTCATGTGATTCCCAGGTTTGTTTTATCCAAAAGTTTATTTACAGAAACAGACAATAAAAACTTAAATCTACAGGGAACCGATGAGTTTGGAGCAGACAGAAGGACGATCAGTCAGTCTATCGTCACGTTTCCAGCAGTTTTTCACATGAAGATTAAAATCCCAGAGATCTTTGTTCTCCGTCTGGTTTTGGTGCTGAGGTTGGAGTTTTTCTGTTTGCTCCACCGGCCGATGGGTTTTACCTCCCGGTTGGGAGATAAAATGTTTTCCTCCTCAGAGGAGCAGCAGGAACGTCAGGACGTCGCTGCTGCTGCTTCCTAAACTGTCCTGGAGAGGCGAAGAATGGGAGACAGCAAAACGTCTAACTTTAAACGATTCTTACATATTCCCACATTTCTGTCTAACATTTCTAATGATTAGAATAAGTACAATGAATGTTAAAAAGTAATTTTTTCATGTTATGTCATGATGAGTGAAATGACCTTTGTGATTTGAGGAAGCGCAGCAGCAGGAAGGCAGATGTTCCTGTGAGTGAAGCCACAGCAGCGCCGACAGCAGCAGGAACCCAGGAAGAACCTGCAACTAAACCAACAACAACCCTTTCAAAGTAAAAGCTTTAGCTCTGAAGACAAGCTTCTAAAGACTGTAGCAGTCAATATTACAGCGGTTTGGAGGAGACCTCTGACTGAAGACACTCTGTCACAGAAGAACCGTTTGTGGTCAGAAGTTTACATACCCTCATCATTACTATGACGAATATGTAATTGGATTGACACCATAGCAGTAAATATTTTTTATCTGCATCATAAATATGAAACATTCACATTTTCTCATCTGAACATTTAATTATATGCTTGAATATTTTTACTATATGTTGGTATTTTTAGCATTTTTCTCCTTTGTTTATTATTCAGTTTGATTATTGTCCTCAGTCAGTCTGATGGTTATATTTATGTTTTAATTGCTGTTTGTAAATTATATTCATATTATCTGATGCTGTTGTTTTATTTCCTGTTGAGTTACTGCAGATGAAAAGTTTGAATTTTGGCCAAATTTGAAGGATTTTCAGCATAAATCCTGACAAACTATTCGATTTGATTTATTCAGTTTAATTTAATTCAATTTAATTTAATTCAGTTAAACTCAATTAACTGAACTCAATTTATTTTAATTCAATTCAGTGTAATTTAATTTAATTCAGTTCAAGTCGATTTAATTATTCCAGTTACATTTGCTTCAGTTCATTTGGATTTGAGTTAACGTCACTTAACTGAATTTAATAAATTTAAATTTATTCAATTTGAAGGTTTTTGAAGCATTGTAATATTAGTGGTGGTGTATGTAAACATCTGAGCCTGTGTGACCTGTTGTGTTCACAGTGACCCTCATTAATCGCTCAGTTTGTTTTATTCGCCGTTTTTAAAGTGATTCCGTGTTTCCTGGGTTGCCAGGTTGTGTTGCCAGGTTGGGTTCGTACCCACCCGGGTGTTTCTGCATGCTCAGCATCGTGCCGCTGATCACCGCCTCCTCCTCGTTGCTCATCTCGCAGCTGTACAGCCCCTCCTGCTGGGCCGTCAGACCCCGCAGCGTCAGGCCGCCCGACGCCGTCACGGCCTTCACGTGTTTCCTCCAGGCCTCCGTCACGCTGTGGCCGCCGTCCGTCCGGTTCCTGCTCAGGACGATCCGGCTGCCGTTGAACCTCCAAACGAGCCGCGTCACGGTCAGGTTCCAGGCCGAGCAGTTGATGGTCACTTCCGCTTCCGGCACGCTGACAGAAACTAAAACCAGGACGCAACACATGAACGCACCTTGAAAAATTAGGTGTGCAAATTTATACTGTAAAAACACAAAATATGTCGATGTATTTTTATCTAGTTTTAGTGCAAATAAAAGAAAGATGTCTTCATGTAAATGAAAGAATCTGCCAGTGGAAATGGAGCTTTTCTCAATCAATATTAAGGAATTATTGACCTGAAATAAGCTCCTATATTTTGCTGTAAAGTTGCTTGTAAGTTAGTTTTGTTTTCCTTAATATTGATTAAAAAGTAATTGTTCCACACTTATGACAATATATTTTCTCAGAGTTATAGGTAAAACAATCTGTAAGTGGAACTAAGGAATTATTTACATAAACAAGTTGCTATATCTTGTTGAAAAGATACTTATAATTAATATTTTGCCTTATTTCAGGTGTGCTGAGATGTTGGCACTCAGACATAAATTCTTGCTAATATTTGGCGATTTGCAGTCAGATGACCTGGTGTGAAGACGGTGACCTTCCTGCTGCTCCTCCTGGTGCTGAAGCTGCAGCTGAAGGTCAGGAAGGAAACGCCCTCCGACAGCGTCAGGGAGCTGTTGATGTCGTAGCGCTGCTCTGCGGTGCGGCTCACTCCGATGGCGCTCTGGACGCTGGTGTTGGACGAAGCCCTGAAGGACCAGCTGTGCTCCGGACTGGGGTAGATCCCCTCTGAGCTGCAGCTCATCCTGTTCCCCGTCGCTTCGATTTTCAGTTCAGTGACCGGAGCTGCGAGAAAAAAGGAAAGAGAAAAGTGAGGAACTGTGAATGTTTTCTGCAGCAGTGAGCGTTTCTCCTACCGTCCACCATCAGGTTGATGAATGAGTGACTGTTAGCAGCAGAGCTGCTGGTGAAGCACTCATATCGCCCCTCGTCCTGAACTTTGACCCCTCTCAGCAGCAGAGAGGCGTTTCCTCTGGAGATCTGATCCCAGAAGAGAGACGCTCTGCCTCTGAAGCGCTGGTCCTGGTCCTGGTCCTGCTGACCCTGCTGGTCCTGGTCCTGCTGACCCTGCTGGTCCTGCTGACCCGGCTGGTCCTGCTGACCCGGTTGGTCCTGCTGACCCGGCTGACCCTGCTGGTCCTGCTGACCCGGCTGGTCCTGCTGACCTGGTTGGTCCTGCTGACCCGGCTGACCCGGCTGGTCCTGCTGACCCGTCTGGTCCTGCTGACCCTGCTGGTCCTGGACCTGCTGGTCCTGCTGACTCTGATTGCTGTGAAATGAGCGGACCAGAACCGGCCGGGCCTTCAGCTGAACCCAGTGGATGTGGATCTCTCTGCTGCTGTGGAAGTGACATGGCAGGACGCAGCTCTCCATGTAGACACAGGAAACATCGACGTCTGAAACACAACATGGAGACGTGAAACTAAACTCTACAACTAAATAAAACAAATAAATGATAGAAAAACACATTAGAACATGTCAAACACTTAAATACAAAGAAAACATGATCTACACTGCAAAAACACAAAGTCTTAACAAGCACTTGGTCTAGTTTCTAGTATAAATATCTTGGTTCACTTAAAATACGACAAAACTAACATTTAAAGAAACAAACACGAATAAATAAAACCTTAATGTTGATGAAAAACTACCAGTTCCACTGCACAGATGTTTTAGTTTTATTTCTAGTGCTCAAGATATTTAAACCAGAAAAATACTTTTGAGTTTTTGAAGTTAAATGTTTGCAGAACTGCTGAAGAGCAAAAACATGCTGAATCAGCAACATTAAATATTAGATACATCAGATCTTATTATGTTAATAACAATAATTAAATAAAAATATTAAATATAAAGCATGAAAATAATTTATTGACAAAGATAATAGTAAAGAATTTTGAATAAAAATATGAAAAAGTGAACAAATGTAAGAAACTATAAATTAGTGTTTCATACATTTATTTTTATCATCTATAAAAAACTTAAATCAGACTAAAATGTTCCTGATGTAGGTCAGTTAAGGTCACCTAAATCATTTCTATGTACAGAACAAGAAGGTATATATTTTATGTATATTTTAATGTTTTTCAAAGTTCACAGACATTTTTATGATATTTGGTAAAAACACCTTTAAACTACGTAACTTGGATCAAATCTTTTTCAGCTGTGGTTGTTTTAAAACGTCCTACAGGAATGAGTTTGATCTGACTGTGTGTCGTCATTTAACTGTCAGGAAGTCAAACTGGGACTTTCCCAGGATGCTAACCTGGTTAGCTTTTAATTTGGACCTGAACTGGAGTTTAATCTCAACATTTCTGTGTGAAAATATGAATTCAGGTGTTCAGTAAATTTATTAAAATAATGTTTAAGTTCTGAAATGTTACTTTAGAGGTGAGTTCCAGAAAGAAAGGTAACTTGTAGTTCCTGTGACTTTGAGGGAAAAATGGAAGCTTGACAATGAAATGAAATGTTTCACGTTTCCAAATGTCCAGTTCTTGGAAGTGGCAAAATAATCTTTCAGAAAATAAGATGCAGAAGGAATCCGGTACGCTTCTGAGAAAGTCAAACAAAGTAAAGTGTCAGGAAGTTCTGAGAAGAGAATCTTTGAACACCTGAAAGGAACCTGTTCGTTCCAGGAAGGGAGAGAAAGGAACCTGTTCGTTCCAGGAAGGGAGAGAAAGGAACCTGTTCGTTCCAGGAAGGGAGAGAAAGGAACCTGTTCGTTTCAGGAAGGGAGAGAAAGGAACCTGTTCGTTTTACCTTCTAAGTTTAGGAAGGATTGGAGATTTTTGAATCCAAACCACTAAATAAATGTTAAATAGATCCTCAGCTTCATCTTAATGTGTTGACTCTTTTCTTATTGATTAAACAATAATCAATAATGTCAGACAGTTGCATGTCTGACTTCAGGATAATATTTCATCTGTTCTGGATAAAAACGGACCAATCAAACATCCGGAGACGAACCGAGGAGGTTCTGAAACAATAACCGTCTGAAACAGATAAATGATCATATTTACTCAATAACTGATCATTATTTATTCGTATTCTAGTGATTAAACATACAGAATAACCTGTTGTTTCATATGTAGTTACCAAATATAGTCTAAAGTTTTGAAGCCTTTTAAGATCAAAGGGCTGTTATTATAATAAACATATTAATAAAATGATCTTTTTATCTCTTCATGATATTATCAGGAGATTAAATGATTATAATTTTATTTGGCCCCAACTGCATAGATTTAAGAAAGACACAAACCTGTCCTGCTAACACAAAATAAATCTTTATTTTAAAAAATAAATGCTTTGTTTATTGTTAAGCAGGTAATTTATTTTATAAAAATATTTAATAACTAATTCTGAGTTGAATATTTTGGTTCATGTACAAAAGGTTTGGAGACCAGTGGAAGATATTATATTTAGAGAGAAGCAGAGCTGCAGAAAATAAATAAGATTTTAACTAAATGTTAATTATTTCAGTTACATAAACATACTGATAAAAACTAAACATGATCTGACAGCAATGAGTCAAATGTTTGTTTTGAATATGTTCATAAAATATTACATAACAAAACAACATCAAAATGTTTATTTTTATAAATTCATTTCTGTGTGGAAGAATAAACTTATCAATGCTTCAACCCTTTAACCACCTAAATAATATCACATTTATTACATGTATAATTCAGACATAAAACAACTAAATCCATATTTTATATTATCTATTTAATTTTAGTTACATGGATGAACAATTATTATTTGTTTAAATTTCACCAAACAAACAAACTAGCATCAATAAAAAACACCAACAATAATTTACTAATATTATTATATATTATATTCAGCAATAAGAATATGTTCATATGATAAACAGTTTATGTTAAATATGAAATTATTCACATCTTTACTGATACACAGAAGCTTTAACTCTGAATTTAAATATTTTAAACTGATTTAATTCTTGACAGATAAAAATTATCCTTAATATTAAACAATTCTTGAATATTTTCTGGTAATTGTTTATTTCTGACTAAAGAATTAGAGCTGTCTGTAGTTTTACTATGAAAATTAATTTGAATAACTTGGATTTTACAAATGAACTTATCGATTATTGATTTTGCTGTTTTTGTTACTGGCTGTAATGTAGATTTGTAATTATTGGCCCTATCAGTAACTTAGACAGGGTCAGATTATTGAACAGTAAAACAATGTAAAATCAGGTCTATTGTTCCTGTTTGTGTCACAAATTCAGGTTAAGTTCAGTTTATATCAGAAAACTCATCTAGACATTTAACTAAAAACAAAGATATTGTCAGCTAAGATCTCATAATGATGAATTACAGGTTGGTGAGCTCTTCTAGAAACCTGCGTCATATTTCTCCATCAGTGAATCGTTTACTGACCTGCAGACCAAACGGCCTTCAGCCACAGAAACAGCAGATTCAGCAGAAATCCAGAGCAGCTCAACATTTTCCTGCTTCATGTCATCAAAGACCTGATTGGAACAAATGAACCAGATTCAACGGGAAGAGACAGTTTGTCTCTGAGGACTGACTGGTTTTTCCTGATCAATATCAAATATATGACATGTTTGCGTATAAGTTTTCCTTATGGGAAGCCATAGAGGACAAACTGAGTTGAGTCAACAATCATCTGCTGTGACGTTTGTTTCCTCGTCGCTCTGCAAACAGAAACAGCAGCTCAGCTCAGAAACTGTTTGATCCGTTACATTTTAAAACAGATTTATTTTTATTAGCCGAAACTAAAAACTAAATGCAATGATTTTAGAAAATAAATCTTAAATTTTGATTCATTTTTTTAGCCATCAGACTATTGAATGAATGATTCTTTAAGATGAACATCAAACATAAATAACTGCTCCAGTTAATCTGGAGTGACATTTACTTTGCACTCAGAAATGTTTTATAATTTTCACTTGAAAAGTCTGAATTAATTTTACTCAGTAAGATGTTTTTTAATTTTACTTACACATTCACACAAAATGTTCTCTTACTTTGCAAATAAAATGTTATTGGACATAAACCTGTTGCATCAGGTTCCCTCCTGCTGCCTAATCACATTTTATGCATTTATTAAATTAGAAATGTATTAAAATAGTTCAGAATACTTGGTGTGACAGATTAAATTTATAAAATGACAAACTCATTCAAAGTAACACAATAAATATAATGTGTCATTTTAAAATAAAGATAACAAAATAATTAGTTGTAAAATTTAAACAATAACTGAAGGTAATATTTACAGAACCAAGAAGTCATTTTTTCAGTGTGCAGCTGAGGAAGTTTGCTTTTAGTGAGAAAAACAATAATCAGAATCAAAACAAAACTTCTGCTGAATTTCCAGCTCCAACATGTTGATCTGATGAACAAACGGATCTTCACAGTAAAATCAGATATGAAACCAGTTCTTCACTTTTCTTCATCTGGTTCCTCCTGGTTCAGTTCCTGTTTGAACATCATGCCTGGTTTGTCGCCTGCAGGCGGTAGAAAAACGTCCTGCAGCGTAAATAAGATGATCTGTTTGGATGAAAGTGAAAATCCTGAAACTTTATTTTCTGCTTCAAACTGGTCCTGACATGAAGTTTGGTCTCTTTGGTTGGTGAGTTAATAACTGACCTGCAGTAGAAATGTGTTGATGATAAAAGACAAAATGTTTTAAAATTTATTTGAAAAAGGAAAATGATTTAAAACATTTATCTGCGTTAAATTGTGCTGGAAACTGAAACTGAAAGTTTGATTTTTACTGCAATGAATAAAGCAGCAGAGATGAAGAAAAATAAACTTTATTTAAAGCCACGTATGAAATTACATGCACAGAATAATGACAGAAAAATATTTGTACCATTTGTATTTCAGGAGTCGATCATTTGTTCCAAATTAAGGCCTACATTCATCAAATCTTCAGTCAGGACAAAACAGCTCGATATTAAAAACACATTAGTGAGAAAATAATCACAACATTTCAGGAAAAGAAAATAATTCAACAATTATATAAACTTCAACTAGATTTTAGAAAGATTGTGGTTTTGGGTATAAATTGAATCAGTGAATTTAATGTAACTTTGTAAACATGCTGCCAAGTTTTTTTTTACTCATAATGTTGAAATGTTTAAATGTTTTTAAAATATAAAACATGTTTAGTTTTTCTTTTCAAACCAAACTGGTTTAATACTGATGTGGTATAAAGAAAACCTTTGTTTTAGGTCAGCAGTTCATCACAGTCCAGGGCAACCACACACACACACACACACACACACACACACACAGCACCTCATGTTTCTGGGCAGTGGGAGGAAACTAGAGTATCCAGGAAAAACCCAACGGTGCCCAGGAAGAATCTGCAGAAAGACTCAGGACTCAAACCCAGAACCTTCCTGCTGTGAGGCAACATTTCTACCCACTGCTCCACTGTGCAGATCATTCCTCTGACAGGACACGGCAGGATAGTTCTGTCCTAAAACATTAAATCTGTATTTTTATTGTGAACAATCCACTGTTGCTTCCTCCTTTCCTCCTTATTAGAGCCAAAGAGCAGTGATAATTAATTTGGTAAAAATTGTCCTATTTTGACCAAAACATCACTTATTGAAATCCAGGCAGCAGAGTCGTCATTCAGCTGCAGCTTCATGTGAACTTTCAGGAATCTGAAGTTCAATGTCTGAAATTTAAGATCAAAATATTAAAATTATTCTCTGATTAATACCAGGTTTCCAAAAATTCATCTTGATCCCATTTAACTTAAGATGAGTTTTAACCTGTTAACTGTCCATCATCTGGTCATAAATGTGTAAAATCTTTACTCACTGTGCAGCTTGAGCTCCTCCTGCTGTGGAGATGAAAATAATATTAGTGAGAATCAGATTATTGAAATACAGAAATCAATCAATCAGTTATTTTACCATTTCTACGGCATTTCTTCCGTAAGATTATTACTGCAATGGCCAAAAGAACAACAACACCAACCACAGCGATGATGATACCGTTATGAACGACTGGATCAACTGAAATACAGAACAGGAAAGTTTTCTGAATTAATATTTTTAAATTAAAAATCTGATATTTGTCGTTTCCTAACTGTAGTTCAGATGGCCATGACCTTTGACCTCACCTTGGTTTATCCTCACAGAGGTCTTTGTAATAATCGTCTCATCTTGGTTACTGAGTTCGCAGGTGTAGACCCCCTCCTGCTGTGATGTCATTTCCTGTAAGGTGAGGCTTCCTGACCTTGACTCGACCTTCACATGTTTCCTCCAGGCCTCTGAGACTCTGGGGGAGACGCTGGGCTCCGTCTGACTCAGGATGATCTGATCGTTGAACCTCCAGACCAGGCTGGCTGCAGACGAGTTGGAGTCAGAGCAGTGGAGGGTTGTTGTCCTGTAGGGGGCGCTGGTCTCTGCTGCAGGGAAGCAGACAGGTGGAGAATAAAGTTTAGAGAGAGAGAGAGAGAGAGAGAGAGAGAGAGAGAGAGAGAGAGAGAGAGAGAGAGAGAGAGAGAGAGGTTTTAATGCAGCTCATTGCTGCTTGTTCTGATGAAAGGATTCGGTTAAAGTTTTATAAAGTATTCTTCCTCTAAAATTAAACCTAACAAGGAATAATTTTACTAAAGAGATTAACTACTTACATAATCTCCTCAAAGTTGCTCTCCTCTGGTTCCTCCTGGTTCTGATGCTGCAGCTGTAGATCAGATCTGGACCATCTGGACCCGTCAGAGAGCTGCTGATGTTGTAAAGCTGATCTTCAGTTTTCTGGATCCTGGTTGTTTCATTCAGAGCCGTGTTGGATGGAGGCTCAGTGGACCAGGTGAGTTCAGGTGGAGGGTAGATCCCCTCTGAGCTGCAGGTGATCCTGTTTCCATCCTGATGGATCCTGATGTCAGAGACTGGAGCTGCAGGAGAAACATTTGGTTCAACCTCATCAGCATTTTTCTCTGCATCTCAATGGATGAAGATACTGTCAGTAAATAATGCTGCTGCACTGCCAAAACACAAAATCAAAAGTATTTTTGGTTTGATTTCTAGTACAAATATCTCAGGACAAAACTAACTTACAAGAAAAGTTTCAGCCAGAAATAGGAGCTGATTTTAAGGCAATAACTTTTTAATATTTAGTTCAATTCAACTGGCAGGTTTTTAACTTATAAGATGTTTTTACATGGTAGAAGTGAAATAATCTGCCTGTGAAACGAGGACTATAAAAATCTATATAAAGTTTTTATTGACTCCTATCTTGCTGGAAAGTTACGTTCAGTCAGTTTTGTTTTATTTCAGCTCTTCTAACACAAACACTTGGTAAAATGTTTTTTTTCAGTGTTTAACATAAGTTGATGGATCTCCATGTTAGCTTCAGCATTTCATCTTATAAAGAGATTCATCTCAGTAAATCTGAAACTGATCAAAAGGTTTATTTATAGTCATTCAGGTCAAATAGGAAAATAACATTTAGATTAATTAGAAACAGAAACAGATTAATGAAAACATTTAATTCTGCTGGTTACATTCAGTTTGACCCACCATCAACTTTCAGGTCGATAAATAACTCCTTGAATCCAGTGGTGGAGCTCTTGAGACACTGATATCTGCCTTCATCCTGCAGCTTCACTCCAGTTAGTTTCAGTGAGAGGTTATTTCTGGGAATCTGGTCCTTGAACAGTGAGGTTCTGTTTCTAAAGCGCTGGTTCTGGTTTCCCAGTTGGTCTTGGTTATGGTAGAAGGAGTGAACCTTTAGGTCTCCTTTTGTATAAAACCAGTGGATGATTAATTCATCTCCATTGTCTAAACTACAGGGGAGGGTGCAGCTCTGCATGAAGACACAGGACACCTCTGGATCTGTAAGACATGAAGAACAGAACCAGAAGGAAAATCTGATTTATTGTTTTACTGAAGGGAAACAGATCATGAATAAAATCTGCTGTTGGTGCTAAATGTGAGTTTAGTTGCCCTAAATCTCTAAAAATAAAGAAAGAATCTCAGCTAAAATAAATAGAATATCTCTGCATCAACAAACGATGTTTGCATTTAAATAAAATGTAATGCACACATGAGGGTCCAGATAGACTCTCTTCCCCACCTGGCTCCGTGCAGGAAGTTATCCGACACCACAATGTCTGGAAAACATGTTAATCCTTCACTGAGGATCATAATCGTCTAAAACTGGAAGTACATCTGAAAACACTCACCTGATGAGGAGAAAGACAAGAAAAGAAACTTTATGATCACAAGAATCACAAAGATTTTCTCTCCATAATGTTCCTGATGCATTTTATGTGCTGGAAGAACCAAGGAGTGCCTCTTCCTCCTCTTCCTGAAGTTCCTTCTTCCTCATTCAGCATGTTGGGACATGAATGGAATGAAAACAAACCAGAATTTAAACCACAGAAAGCAGAACCGCCTCCTGAAAGGCCTTAATGTTATTAACCCTCTGTAAGGTTCACACTTTCACTTTTTCACAAGGTGAACTAAGTGGCTTTAATGGCTTTACTTACCTAGAAAAAGAAAATACTCTATTACTATTACAATAGTTGGTTTTGCTCATAAAATCTGAATACAATACATTTATAGCTATAAACATTTTCACCATTTTAGTTCAGACAAGAACTAAACATCCTATAACCAAATGCTCAGTGTTTGACTAAACGGTGATCTGAATTCATCCTTAAGACTTCATTTAATGTGAAACATTTCTTCTATCTTTAATAATTAATGAATAATTGTCTTATAATTCTTAACATCTGGCAAAATGTTAATTTCTTAACTGAGTGAATGTTGAGTTGATGGAGTAAATGCGTCTCTTTCACCGCTGCTGCTTGTTGTGAATCTCAAAGTCTCAGAAATGGTTCAGTAACAGATTGATGCCTCTCAGCTTTTCTACTGATTTTGATCATAATGTGCTGCTAATAATAATCTATTTAAATTATTTACTGTATATACAGGTTTGATAATAATCAGGATTGACTTGTGAAATTGAGCTCAGCTTTCCAAGAATGTAGTTTAATGAGTTGATTCACAGTTATCTGTAAAAATGAGAGGATCAAATATGCAACATAAGCAGAAAAAAAGAGACATTTTTCTATAATAATTGATTCAATAAAGACTCAAACTCTATTTCAGACAGGAATGTGATCACAGATCTCAGTAATTAAAGAACTAAATTGATCATAAAACCAAATCCTGGATCCATCAGTGATCTAGGATGACTCAGCAGTTTCTCCTCCTGTTGGCACCTCAGAAGCAAAAATATTTAAAGAGAAACATGTTAGTTTATGGAAACGTTATTGTCACTAAAGGAAACCTAAAGATAATAATTACAGTTAACTTATTGAAAATATTCAGGTTATGCCTTGTCGAGAAAAGTCGAGCTCAGCCCACTTCCCCATGCTGGAGATTTTAGTTTAATAATAATAAAGTTATCTTTAAAACTGATTACACAGGTGACATCAAGACCCAACAATAGAGTCAGACGGTAATAAAATTAATCTGGTTGTGTGTGTTGTTATTGTGTCTCGCTTTAATTCTACTTTTTTCTATTTATCATAAAAAATCCTAATCAGACAGAAAGAGAGTTATGAAACAGGAAGAGCATGTTTCCTGGAAAAAGAGGAAGTTTCCAGCCTGCAGTGATTAAAAATAGTTCAGACTGCTCATTTTGAGCATTAAAGGTTTAAGGAATAAAATCTAAACATTTTGAGTAATTGGATAAAACCCAGAGTAAAATACTTGAATTAATAATGATAACTTATTATTAAGCCAATAATTAATATTGGTTTAACCAGTGGTTGATGTTGGTTTGATTATAAGAATATTTACTCTTATACTTATGGAAGTACTTAAAGGTGAAAGAAGTAACTGTAACATGGTGTCAAATAATTAGAATAATGAATTATTCTTGGTTTCTTTTCAGAAATGTATGTAATAACTCACTTCATGATTATAATAAGAGTAACTAACACGTAATGGTTATCAGTGTTGTGGTACTCGAAGTTGGTCTTGGTCTTAAGACCGGTCTTAAGACCAATTTTTGATGGTCTCGGTCTTGTCTCGGACTCGACCGCATTTGGTCTCGGTCTTGTCTCGGTCTCGGGCTCTGAGGACTCGGCATTTTATTTCAAGACCAGTCAAGACCGCAACTGTGAAAATATCACTAAACATACAGCATTCTGTCCACTTTATTTGTTAACATCTTTGTTTTCAGTGGATGCAAAACACACCGATTAAAATCCAAGCAACTACATGTTTCTGTTACTCCCCCCACCCTCCCCACCTTTTACTCTCCCTCTTCCTCCCCTCCCCACCTTTCACTCGTGCGCGGCACTCCAGGACATGCGCAGTGGTTTCCTCTCAGCGGCAGAAAATGTTTGTCTAATCGTCAGTAATATAATAGCGCTGCATAAATAGTAAGAAATCCGATGGCCACAGCTAACTCAGCAGCGCTTCGTTTTCACAGACGGTGGGGACAACGTCTAACTTTTTTCGTCACTTAGAAAAGTAGCTCAAAGAAGGTAAGCTCCGTTAACGTGATGTTATCAAAGCTAGCTGTACAGAGACACATAAGCATTGTGATGAAAAATGTTATCACTCACTGCGCTGAATTATTGTGCGGAGGTGTTGACTGACTTGTCGCATATATGGGACAACGCTATGTCCAAAAGTCTGCAATATAGTGAGGTGACATTCAGAAACAGTCGATTCTTCTCCACGGTTCTTTACTTATTAGATAGGACTGGAGTGTCACTCAGTGAGAGCCGTTGTTCTATCAGATAGCCATACGCTGTCAGGATAGCATAACATGCATTAAGCATTAAGAAATCCGACCGTCAGAGGAGTTGTCAGTTCACCATACGCAGCAAGTTATGATGAACATAAGTCATTAAATTGTTTTCAATGATAACTATATAGATATACATGTGTTGTCATGGTTTCAAAGTGTATTTAAAGCAGGTCTGGCTGCAGCTGGAGTCAGCTACAACACATGCCCGTGTAAAACTCACTTAACCGCTAAGTCAGGATGCCATACAACTGTTAATAACAAAGTGTATGACGATCTACGTCATGATTCTATGTTGTTGATTAAATGAAATCTTATGGTAATGACGTGTCTGACAGATATAGCCGGTGTTCTATCACATAGCCATACGCTGTCAGAATAGCATACATGCAGTGAGTACCATGCCAGCGCATGCGCATTAAGTCCGACCGTCAGTGGAGTTGTCAGTATACGCAACAAGTTATGACGAAAATAAGTAATTAAATTGTTTATAATATGACATAATGTGATAACTAGATGGATATACATGCGTTGTCGTGGTTTCAAAGTGTGTTTAAAGCAGGTCTGGCTGCAGCTGGATGCCATACAACTGTTAATAACTGTTAATAATGATTTACGTCATGATTCTATGTTGCTGATTAAATAAAATCATATGGTAATGACAGCGTATGCATATCTGAGCTAAGCGTACGACTATCTGACAACGTATGCTGATCTGACAGAACACCCGTTCTTTGTTCTTGTAATGCTCTGTATACACTGCATCATTATTTTATTTTATTATGTACGTTAATATTTAAATTAACAAATAACTAAAACACAAGAACGAAAGAGCACGCAGAGCAAGCACATTGCTCTTTGTTTTTGTTCAAAGTGGCAACTGTAATGTCTGCCATGGTGTCAGACTACCTGGCTTCATGTACTGGGATAGAGAGTGAAAACAGTCATGATGAGCGCCTTCTGTTTGGTTACTTCTTGCTTGTTGCTCCTTGGTCAGTGTTCGTAGTTGAGCGTATTTACCATCAGGGCATTGCCTCAATTGCTGTGTTTAATGGTGCAGACAGTGGTGGTTTCTTATATGAGCAATATGGGCAAATGCCCAGGGCGTTATGTTTTTAGGGATGGCACGAGACCATCACACTTTTTAGCACATAAATGGAATATTTAATATTGGTCAAATGTATTAAGTATTTAATATCTAGGTGTTTTATGGTAATATGGATCTTTCAGATTATTTTGAGAAGCAATTTCGATCATATTTTACATTTTATTGTCATGTAGCGCGGGCCGCTGGTCTTGGTCTTGACTCGGTCTCGACTTCCCTCGGTCTTGGTCTTGACTTGGTCTCGGACCCCAAAAGTCTTGGTCTTGTCTCGGTCTCGATACACTCTGGTCTTGGTCTTGTCTTGGTCTCGGGTTAGGTGGTCTTGAACACAACACTGATGGTTATTATAAAATTATAAATGAACGCTAAATCAGAGAAACTAAAAGGTTATAAATGTGATTTTGACATTGAACTTAGTGTTTTCTGTAATTGCTCTGTTCGATCTCAAGGAGGGGGTGTCGTGAAACCTGGCTGGAACTAGTTGAGATCTTTCCAGAACACACAGAAAACAGGTCACAAAAGCCTGGAGCTACTAGTAATCTTGTATTCTGACTTAATGTTGATTGAAAAACATGTAATCTTTGTTTTTAAATGCAAAATGAATTTATTATGTTTTAAAGATGAGTAAAATACATATAATCATTTCTTTAACTACTGTATGAGGTTGAAGAGTAAAGAGTAAAAAGTGTTTGATACTGTGTCACAAATATAGACTGCAGGGGTGAAAGAATTTTAAGCATAGAAGAAAGAGGAAGTGAGATTTTGAGACTATATCTGCACCAGGTGTTTTGAGTTGTTGATCTTTAAAAAAGAAGGTTAAAAGTTGAGTGGAAGAAAGGTTGAGGCTAACTGAAGGCACTTGACGTCAAGGAAAGTACGCACCGGACATGCAGAATATACGGTATAAAAATATATGTAAACGCAGAATCGAGGTTCTTCGTTCCGCAGCGTTCGAGTCGAGCAAACGGAGATGCAGAATCAACGGAGGGCTGCGTGATGATACCCCGGGACGACTGCTCGCTGCACAAGAAAGGGACAAGATCCGTTTACCCACAACCCGGGATTCTGATTCGACTGCGGCCCCACGCTCAACCCAAAGGATTTCAACGATGCTGCAGTGGACATGGGGAATAGACAAAGATCTTATGTGGATAAAGAACTGAGTTCGTTGAGGATTCTCACCAGTTCAACTTTGGATTTATTCCAAAAGGATCCTGCCAAGACAAAGACAGGACTCCATCCATGGACGTTAAAGTTCCTGCTGCCAAGATCGTCTCTGCATCTGGGTTCGAGTAAAACTGCCTCCCCCAAAGCCTCTATTAAGATTAAGATACAGTGTAGGATTAAAAGTAGGAGTAATTTCTAATAATTCTTAAAAGTATTAATTTCTTAATTTTTATTGATAAGCTGTATGTCTTTTCCCTTGCTAAAGCTTGCTAATAAAATACTAAAGCCTAATTTGACGTTGTGGACAGTTAAATTATTTGAGTCAACTAGATTTAATTCTTCTGATTAATGTAAAATCAATGTTAATGGTTCCTAGTAAATTATGGTGGCTTCGTACGTTCTTTAGTTCAGATAAATAATGACCCTGGGACTTATTCCTAGTCTCTAAAATTATCTAAGCCGGTAACAAGTGCACATTAATAAACAGAGAAAGAGCTGCCGTTAACAGACGTGGTTTATGAGCTCGGACACTGGCGGGGCTGCTCCGATGTCTGAATCATGGACTGAAGCGGGTCATAACGTCTGGATGAAGGTAGTCAGAGCTTAGACGAATCTTTCTCGCTCCCAGCTTAAACAAAAGTTCTCTATATTCTTATATGCGGTAATACCCAGGAATTAGAGGCTTTTTGGACCCGTGAGACGGAGAGCTGGTCAGTAGTCAGTCCGCTGAAGGTTAGGAGGAGTTAGGGGCGTGGCTGAATACTGTGGATTAACAGCCTGAAAAATGTTTCATGGTTAACAATGTCTTACAGACAACAAAATGCATTTCTTCAAACTTCAGCTGCAGGAAACAGGGAGATGATCCGTCTGAATCAAACTGTAAATCATCAGAATGCTGAATGTTTTCTGCTGCTCTGCAGCAGCAGTTCAGCCTCTTTGTTGATACATTTGATTGACGGTGAAACTCTGCGACAGCTGACTGTCACACAGACCTGAATGGTAATTGTTTTCTGTTCATTCTTAACATATTGATTAGTAAATAGTTTAGTTTTTGTATTTTTGAAATTATTTTCATTAGCCTGACTCTTTAGTTGACTATTTGCAGTGCACACATTTAGTTAACTTTGTCAGTTCTTTATATTTGTGTTAAATGCAATAAATTAATTTTTTTGTTTTGTTACCAGTTTCCTTTGGAGCTGCTGGAGGCTCACAGAAGAGCTGCAGCTGATCGATGTCCTCATGTGGCTGAAACCTCCTTTTGTTCGCCAGGGAAATTTGGTTTTCTTTTGTTTAATTTGACCGTTTCTTTAATGTTTCTTCTTTTTGTCAGTTAGTTTGGTTCTAAAAGTGTTTATTTAATTTAAAGATTTGGTATTGTGTTGACCAGTATTTGTTAAGTTCTTGTATGTTTAATTACCCTTTGTGTGTCAGCCCTGGTCTGATCTGCCACTATTTAAGTTCCCCTCATGTCTTGTTTGTTAGGTCAGTTTTGTGCTTGAGTTTTTTGTGTTACTAGTTGTAGTTTGTTATGTTGACCTCAGTTTTGGGCCCAATTCATCATTTTTGGACTTTTTTGTAATAAATTAAGAATATTTTTTGGAATCCACTCAGCGTCTCTCTGGCTGGTTTGTGTAGAACCCTCACAAAGACAAAATGCAAAAGTTTTATGGTTTTACTTATTGAGAAAAAAACGCCACACTGTATTTGAAAAAAGGATAATGATTTAGAACTATTAGTGTTCACAGTAAATCATGTTAGTCTGTACATTAAAATCAGAGTGACCCCTCTGTAGTTCATTGCAATAAATAAAACATTATAGACAATGAAAAATAAACTATTTAAATCTACACAATAAAACAAACATCTTCAACATTTATATTAAACACTATATTTTAAAACACAGCATTGCAGCCTGTGATTCAGACACTTTGGTTCTGAATCATAAATGCAGATCAAAGACTTTAATGAAAGCAAAAAGACAAAAAAAGAGTAAAGTGTAGAAATTACATAAAAATCTGTATTTTATGTTACAATTTTGCTCTCCAGTATGTTAAACTTCATTTTTTATCTTTATATTTTAATATTTAATTTTTTTATGAAGCTACATGCTTCATTTTCTTGTCATTTTGCTGTTATGACACATGAACATCCTTCAGGAAAATAAAAGATACTTTTATTCTTTTATCACACCCTGGATGAAACACCAAATACAGATAAAAAACAAAGTTTGATCAAATCAAAAATGCTGATCAGTTCTTCACTTGTCTTCATCTGGTTCCTCCTGGTTCAGTTCCTGTTTGAACATCATGCCTGGTTTGTCGCCTGCAGGCGGAATAAAAACGTCCTGCAGCGTAAATAAGATGATCTGTTTGGATGAAAGTGAAAATCCTGATGTTGCTTCAGTGAAACTTTATTTTCTGCTTCAAACTGATCCTGACATGAAGTTTGGTCTGTCCAAAACACAAAATCTGCATTTTTATTGTGAACAATCAACTGTTGATTCCTCTTTTCCTACTTATTAGAACCAAAGAGCCATGATAATTATTTTGGTAAAAATTATTGTCTTGTTTTGACCAAAACATCACTTATTGAAATCCAGGCAGCAGAGTCGTCATTCAGCTGCAGCTTCATGTGAACTTTCAGGAATCTGAAGTTCAATGTCTGAAATTTAAGATCAAAATATTAAAATTATTCTCTGATTAATACCAGGTTTCCAAAAATTCATCTTGATCCCATTTAACTTAAGATGAGTTTTAACCTGTTAACTGTCCATCATCTGGTCATAAATGTGTAAAATCTTTACTCACTGTGCAGCTTGAGCTCCTCCTGCTGTGGAGATGAAAATAATATTAGTGAGAATCAGATTATTGAAATACAGAAATCAATCAATCAGTTATTTTACCATTTCTACGGCATTTCTTCCATAATATTATTACTGCAATGATGATCAAAACACCACCAACAACAACAACAACTAAATCGATGATGATGCTGACAGGAACGGCTCGACTCTCTGAAATACAGAACAGGAAAGTTTTCTGAATTAATATTTTTAAATTAAAAGTGTTTGTCGTTTCCTAACTGTCATTCAGATGGCCATGACCTTTGACCTCACCTTGGTTTATCCTCACAGAGGTCTTTGTAATAATCGTCTCATCTTGGTTACTGAGTTCGCAGGTGTAGACCCCCTCCTGCTGTGATGTCATTTCCTGTAAGGTGAGGCTTCCTGACCTTGACTCGACCTTCACATGTTTCCTCCAGGCCTCTGAGACTCTGGGGGAGACGCTGGGCTCCGTCTGACTCAGGATGATCTGATCGTTGAACCTCCAGACCAGGCTGGCTGCAGACCAGTTGGAGTCAGAGCAGTGGAGGGTTGTTGTCCTGTAGGGGGCGCTGGTCTCTGCTGCAGGGAAGCAGACAGGTGGAGAATAAAGTTTAGAGAGAGAGAGAGAGAGAGAGAGAGAGAGAGAGAGAGAGAGAGAGAGAGAGAGAGAGAGAGAGAGAGGTTTTAATGCAGCTCATTGCTGCTTGTTCTGATGAAAGGATTCGGTTAAAGTTTTATAAAGTATTCTTCCTCTAAAATTAAACCTAACAAGGAATAATTTTACTAAAGAGATTAACTACTTACATAATCTCCTCAAAGTTGCTCTCCTCTGGTTCCTCCTGGTTCTGATGCTGCAGCTGTAGATCAGATCTGGACCATCTGGACCCGTCAGAGAGCTGCTGATGTTGTAAAGCTGATCTTCAGTTTTCTGGATCCTGGTTGTTTCATTCAGAGTCGTGTTGGATGGAGGCTCAGTGGACCAGGTGAGTTCAGGTGGAGGGTAGATCCCCTCTGAGCTGCAGGTGATCCTGTTTCCATCCTGATGGATCCTGATGTCAGAGACTGGAGCTGCAGGAGAAACATTTGGTTCAACCTCATCAGCATTTTTCTCTGCATCTCAATGGATGAAGATACTGTCAGTAAATAATGCTGCTGCACTGCCAAAACACAAAATCAAAAGTATTTTTGGTTTGATTTCTAGTACAAATATCTCAGGACAAAACTAACTTACAAGAAAAGTTTCAGCCAGAAATAGGAGCTGATTTTAAGGCAATAACTTTTTAATATTTAGTTCAATTCAACTGGCAGGATTTTTAACTCATAAGATGTTTTTACATGGTAGAAGTGAAATAATCTGCCTGTGAAACGAGGACTATAAAAATCTATATAAAGTTTTTATTGACTCCTATCTTACTGGAAAGTTATGTTTCAGTCAGTTTTGTTTTATTTCAGCTCTTCTAACACAAACACTTGGTAAAATGTTTTTTTTCAGTGTTTAACATAAGTTGATGGATCTCCATGTTAGCTTCAGCATTTCAGCTTATAAAGAGATTCATCTCAGTAAATCTGAAACTGATCAAAAGGTTTATTTATAGTCATTCAGGTCAAATAGGAAAATAACATTTAGATTAATTAGAAACAGAAACAGATTAATGAAAACATTTAATTCTGCTGGTTACATTCAGTTTGACCCACCATCAACTTTCAGGTCGATAAATAACTCCTTGAATCCAGTGGTGGAGCTCTTGAGACACTGATATCTGCCTTCATCCTGCAGCTTCACTCCAGTTAGTTTCAGTGAGAGGTTATTTCTGGGAATCTGGTCCTTGAACAGTGAGGTTCTGGTTCTAAAGCGCTGGTTCTGGTTTCCCAGTTGGTCTTGGTTATGGTAGAAGGAATGAACATTTAGCTCTCCTTTTGTATAAAACCAGTGGATGATAAATTCATCTCCATTATATAAACTACAGGGGAGGGTGCAGCTCTGCATGAAGAGACAGGACACCTCTGGATCTGTAAGACATGAAGAACAGAATCAGAAGGAAAATCTGATTTATTCAGTTTGACTGAAGGGAACCAGATCATGAATAAAATCTGCTGTTGGTGCTAAATGTGAGTTTAGTCACCCTAAATCTCTAAAAACAAAGATTTTTTGTAAAAATAACAACTAAATAAATAGAATATCTCTGCATGAACAAACGATGTTTCCATTTAAATAAGTAAGAATGCACACTAGGGGTTGCACCAATTAGTCGACTAGTCGATTCTTTCCTCTGCAATGACTTTTTTCTGGACCAGTCGACTAATCGCAATCATGTGACAAAACAGATTTTTCCAAGGAAATGAAAGAAGATGGACTAGGTGAGTTTGTCAGAAAGCTCAAATTGTATAAATAATTTAAAAAAGAGAAACTGTAAATTACAGCATAGGCTACCGCAATAGGGGCGTTGCACGGCGCGGTGTTTAGCACGGCGCCCCGCATACAGAGACTTTAGATCGCGGTAATCAGGAGTCCGACTCCCGTCCTCCATTCGCTGGGCCATGGTCTCTCTCTCTGCTCCCTCTGACTCCTTACAGTCAGATTGCTGTCAAATAAACTAGTGCCGAAAAAATCCTTAGAAAGAAGAAGAAGAAAAAAAAAAGCTACCGGAGTAATGTGCGAAAATGCGTCAGGCTTTTTTTTTAGCCCTCAACTACCCCAACTGATCAGCGTCACCCTGCATATTGAAGCTTTTAGCCTGGCAGCTTTACGCTCTTATAAAGATATGGTTTGACTACATCTGGAAACCAAGTCCAAGCTTCATCCTGAGGATCTGGTAGAGGCGATCTCGGCCGCCGTCTGCATGTCGGTTCAGAGAGCCGCTGCTGAGTCAGCAGAGATCATGCTGCGCATCGGGCGGAAAAGCAGCAGGTGGTTTCGTTGAATTCAATTGTAACCAAACGGGATCCGTTCATAATAAGTTTAGTTTGTGATGTTCCAAAAGCACCATTTAGGCCAGTGTGATAATTTGACTCCTATATACGAGTAGCTATCCAGAGATCATCAGCATCAGCCGGTGTTTGGAAAAAAAAAAAAAAAAAAAGTCAGACCCGACTTTGTGCAAGAACTTTTCTCCGCTGCTCACTTTTGCTCTTTTAATTCTGCATACTAGACTTAGTGAAAGCGGGAGAAGGGCAGAGGGATGAAGGAGTTAATATTTTCCGTGAAAATAGCTGATAAAGCCTCCAAATGGTTGTGAAGCATTTTGCGATTACGTCACCATGACATCACCGCGACTAGTCGACATCGATTCGACTATTATCATGATGTATTCGACCTTAAAAAATATGTAGTCGTTCAACCACTAATGCAAACATGAAGGGAAGGTCCAGATAGACTCTCTTCCCCACGTGGCTCCGTGCAGGAAGTTATCCGACACCACGATGTCTGGAAAACATGTTAATCCTTCACTGAGGATCATAATCGTCTAAAACTGGAAGTAGATCTGAAAACACTCACCTGATGAGGAGAAAGACAAGAAAAGAAACTTTGTGATCACAAGAATCACAAAGATTTTCACTCCATAATGTTCCTGATGCATTTTATGTGCTGGAAGAACCAAGGAGTGCCTCTTCCTCCTCTTCCTGAAGTTCCTTCTTCCTCATTCAGCATGTTGGGACATGAATGGAATGAAAACAAACCAGAATTTAAACCACAGAAAGCAGAACCGCCTCCTGAAAGGCCTTAATGTTATTAACCCTCTGTAAGGTTCACACTTTCACTTTTTCACAAGGTGAACTAAGTGGCTTTAATGGCTTTACTTACCTAGAAAAAGAAAATACTCTATTACTATTACAATAGTTGGTTTTGCTCATAAAATCTGAATACAATACATTTATAGCTATAAACATTTTCACCATTTTAGTTCAGACAAGAACTAAACATCCTATAACCAAATGCTCAGTGTTTGACTAAACGGTGATCTGAATTCATCCTTAAGACTTCATTTAATGTGAAACATTTCTTCTATCTTTAATAATTAATGAATAATTGTCTTATAATTCTTAACATCTGGCAAAATGTTAATTTCTTAACTGAGTGAATGTTGAGTTGATGGAGTAAATGCGTCTCTTTCACCGCTGCTGCTTGTTGTGAATCTCAAAGTCTCAGAAATGGTTCAGTAACAGATTGATGCCTCTCAGCTTTTCTACTGATTTTGATCATAATGTGCTGCTAATAATAATCTATTTAAATTATTTACTGTATATACAGGTTTGATAATAATCAGGATTGACTTGTGAAATTGAGCTCAGCTTTCCAAGAATGTAGTTTAATGAGTTGATTCACAGTTATCTGTAAAAATGAGAGGATCAAATATGCAACATAAGCAGAAAAAAAGAGACATTTTTCTATAATAATTGATTCAATAAAGACTCAAACTCTATTTCAGACAGGAATGTGATCACAGATCTCAGTAATTAAAGAACTAAATTGATCATAAAACCAAATCCTGGATCCATCAGTGATCTAGGATGACTCAGCAGTTTCTCCTCCTTTTGGCATCTCAGTAATAAAAATATTTAAAGAGAAACATGTTAGTTTATGGAAACGTTATTGTCACTAAAGGAAACCTAAAGATAATAATTACAGTTAACTTATTGAAAATATTCAGGTTATGCCTGAAAAATGTTTCATGGTTAACAACAAAATGCATTTCTTCAAACTTCAGCTGCAGGAAACAGGGAGATGATCCGTCTGAATCAAACTGTAAATCATCAGAATGCTGAATGTTTTCTGCTGCTCTGCAGCAGCAGTTCAGCCTCTTTGTTGATACATTTGATTGACGGTGAAACTCTGCGACAGCTGACTGTCACACAGACCTGAATGGTAATTGTTTTCTGTTCATTCTTAACATATTGATTAGTAAATAGTTTAGTTTTTGTATTTTTGAAATTATTTTCATTAGCCTGACTCTTTAGTTGACTATTTGCAGTGCACACATTTAGTTAACTTTGTCAGTTCTTTATATTTGTGTTAAATGCAATAAATTAATGTCTTTGTTTTGTTACCAGTTTCCTTTGGAGCTGCTGGAGGCTCACAGAAGAGCTGCAGCTGATTGACTCCTCATATGTATGGAGAGCCATTTCAGCCAAAATTAAATAAATAAATAAATGGGTTAAATAAATAAAAAATGAGTAAAATAAATCAAAAAAATGAAGAAAATGAGTGAAATAAATAAAAAATTTGTTAAATAATTTAGCTTTTTCATTAAACCAATTTTTAATTTATTTTTCATATTATCAATTTCCCAATTTCTCTTTTTCATTTATCTATTTGTCATTTATCCCTTTATCCATTTTTCATTAATACATTTTTTAATTTAACCATTTTTCAATTTCCTTTTTCCATTATCCCGATTTTCTATTTCCCAGTTTCATTAATCAATTTCTCATATATCCCTTTTTTTATTTACCCATTTTCTTTTATCTATTTTTCATTTACCCATTTTTCATTAATCTCTATCTATTTACCCATTTTTCATTAATCTATTTTTTAATTTAACCATTTTTCAATTTCCTTTTTCCATTATCCCGATTTTCTATTTCCCAGTTTCATTAATCAATTTCTCATATATCCCTTTTTTTATTTACCCATTTTCTTTTACCTATTTTTCATTTACCCATTTTTCATTAATCTCTTTATCTATTTACCCATTTTTCATTAATCTATTTTTTAATTTAACCATTTTTCAATTTCCTTTTTCCATTAACCCGATTTGCTATTTCCCACTTTCATTAATCAATTTCTCATATATCCCTTTTTTTATTTACCCATTTTCTTTTATCTATTTTTCATTTAACATTTGTTTGAAAAAAAATGTATTTTCCCATTTTCCAATTCCCCTTATTCATTTAGTATTTCCTTATTTTCTTATTTATCACATTCTATTTCCCCGCAAAACTTAGGAAAAAATAAATGCAAATGAGGAGAGGCACGTCATCAGGCTACACCTTCCCCAATTGGTTGGTTAGCGTCACCTGTACTTTGCTTCAAGAAAGATGGCGACCTACTACCGGGTTATCAATAAGCTGAAGCTCATTAACTTCATTAGAAAATAGTGTTATTACTCCTGACTTTATTTTTGTGTGGCCGCTCAGACAGAACGTGTTTCAGCTGGCGGCTCTCATGGACTCAGAGCTTCACCGTCGGGGGTTTTTATAGTTTGGACGAAGCGGTCGCTGAAGTTGGCTTACGATTGAAGGTTGGGGACGCCTTCGTAGCTACCAGCTGTGGTCCAACTTTAAGGAGCAGACTTTACTGTACATCGTAAGTGAAGTACAATATCCAGAGGCAGCTCTATGGAGCATCGAGCTGAGAGAGTGAGAGTGCCAAGCCTTGGAGATCTGGATCGGAGGCCATCTTTCAGACATGCACCGCTGCTGTCCGTCCAGGATCCTCCGGTTGCCCAGACGTTGCACGGTAAGCTAACGCTGATGGTTGTTGTCCAACTACAGTCATATTTAATCAATAGGTGCTCAATTACGATCGCGGAAGGTTTTGAGTTGATCTCGGCACTAGGTGACAAACTGAACGCCGCCAGGATGTTGAGACCAGCACGTCCAATACATCTTATTAAGGATAAAATCAACAAAACGTGTTCAAATTAGTGGCCCAACAAAATTAATAATCTCAGTAGTTATTGTTTAAAAGGTGTTGCGCCTTTCTGTGCATTTCGGTACCATTACAAAAGTAAAAAGGGACTCAAAGACCCTGATGAGCAGAGCAGAAGTTTAAATGGGCTAATCAGCCACCGCTGTGTTCATGAGAGGAGAGGCTTTTTAAGGAGAAATAAATATGAAGCCTGAAAACCTAAAATCTTAACGGACTGAATCCGTTGTGTTTTTAGCTGATCTCTGCTGGGTTTGTGGGGCGCAGGCGGTTGCCACGGCAACAGGTTGATTAAACAGTAAAAAGGCAGGAGAGGTTTAGAGTCATTGCTGTTATTTTACTTTTGTTTATCTTTGCTGGGATGCATCACAGCCGCTGTA
This sequence comes from Poecilia mexicana, assembly GCF_051168715.1. Taxonomy (NCBI): domain Eukaryota; kingdom Metazoa; phylum Chordata; class Actinopteri; order Cyprinodontiformes; family Poeciliidae; genus Poecilia; species Poecilia mexicana. The sequence goes on from NW_028263384.1 coordinate 2,038,472, forward strand.
GTTTATGAACGTTCAATAAACGACAAACTTGGACTAACTACCTCGTTCCTTTGTGACTGTTTCATTAAGTAACAAACAAATGGCTTATACCACAATAATTATGTGAAATTATTTTTTTTTAAGTTTTGTGCGCTCTGGCATCTTGCTTTGAGTCTGAGAGGCTTTTCGATGCGTTGAAACTCTCCAAAATAACCTTTTTCAACTTTTAAAGCTCCACTGTTGAAAATGAGAAGCTGACATTCACAAATGACATTGAAATAAATTCTAGTTCCACTTCTGGTTGTTGCGATTTCTCTGTATCCTGTTGGAGGAAAAATATACCAACTTCACAAGATGTGGCTTTAACCTAACTCCTGTCAGTCTGAAGTTTCTCATATTGAGTTCATCAAACCAAAGTTCAGATCTACCATAACTGACTGACACAGGTGATCACCACCAGGTCAAAAGTACAGCTTGTTGGCGTAGCACATTCATGAATGTTTCCATCATGTATGTTTTCAGATGCTAAGCTGTCACAGCAGACCATCCTGCAGGCCTCTGGTCTCAGTGTTTCCAGTGATCTCACAGCTTCAGGATGACCAGAGACCTTCACCTTTCTGGAGCAGGAACACCCAGCCACATGCACTGGTGACACATTCATTTTAAAAAATGTGGCTGTTCTTATAGCATTGATATGCAAGAACCGTCTGTATTTTACAGTTTTGAATAAACAAAATGTTTCTTATGAAATCTGTGTTCCTTCTAATCTGTGTAGTTCTAATGTAATCAAATCTCATGTTTTCACATCCCAGAGACAATAAAATGGATCGTTTGTTTGTGGCTTAAAACAAACAAAGTAATCTTAATACAACAAAGCTACAAAAATAGAACACAGATTGAAAGTTTTGGACCCGTTTTATTTTTTGGTTTCATTACACTGAAGATTCTTCAACATGAAGCTAAACAGTGAGTGGAGTACCTTGTATGTACTAGAAATGAACAAACATGACATATTGGGTTATTAATAGTAACCATAACAGTTATTTTACACAGCTTGGTTTATTAAATAATGATTGTGTTCACTTACGGATGCCTTCAACTGGTAATCTGCAATCTGAAGTGTCAGTGAAATAGTTTAACCAGTCAGTCCTCAGGTCGGTCTGCCCTGCATGTTTCAGGTGTTTCCTTCTGTCACACCTGGCCTCAATAAATATCTGATTAATGGACGAGCTAATGCTATCGTTTGTATCAGTTGCTCTGGAACAAACACTTTAAAATGTAAAATATTAATGTCCTGTATAACAGAGTGATATAAACAAATGTTTTCTTCTCATTGTGTCATTTTCACTCTGTCTGAAGTTCATCACATTTCTGGATGTTCTGAGTTTCAGTTACATTGAAGTTTGCAGGTTTTTAATCAGGGCCACAACGCCCTGTGTGTGTTGGGTTTAAGAAAAGAGGCTGCTCTGTTTGAGCACCAGCATTCATTTTTCCTCTGATGTTTGGGTGAACTCTTCTCTGTGGAGGTCGGCCATCTCTCTGGTTCTTCCTGAAGGAGATCCATCAGGAGTTCTGGTGCTGCTCACAGTGCAGACGGTCAGCCGTGGTCCCTCAGACAGAATCTCCACTGTCATTCTGTTCCTTCACCCTTGAATAAACATAATATGTTCTGGTTGTTAATCCTGATTGGTTTGTTATTTGAAACAGTGTTTAATATCAAAATAAGATTAATTTATTTCCTTAACAGTTCCTTCTCCTGTTCCCTCAGAAGGGCAGAGTTTAGGAGTGACTAATTACATTTACTCAAATATAGTTGAGAAACTTTTTGAAACTCAAATGAACTTTTAGGAATACTTTTACTATGCTGAACTTTTTACTTTTACTCAAGTCATTTTATTATGAAGCATCACTATTGAAAAAAATAATTTCATTTTGTCTAAAATTTCCACTGAACTTTATATTTTGGGCCCTCTGTGTAATTTTGTTTTAGATATGAAATCATAGATAACTTGATCAGTTACTCAGTACTGATACACTTTTTACCAAATGCTTCTTTACTCTTGTGTAATTTCTTATTCAGCTACTTTTTACTCTGAGTAAAAACATGTTGAAGTGCTGCTGTTATTCCTGGAGTACAAATTGTGGCCCTCTGCCCACCCCTAAGGAACAGTAACCAAATGTTGAGGCACATGTTGACCAAAGAGGGAAACTAAAGTGGGCAAGTTATACATCCACAAAGAACTACTTGAATTAATAGTCATATTTACTTTATATACATGTATGCATGTGGCCCACACTTGGCACACTTCAGGAATGAACCGAGAGGCAAAGATTGTAGCACAAGTTCAACTTTTATCCATTCTGAACCTTTACTAAAGGTCAGATTACCTGTATTCAGGTTGTCTGTTTACAAAAGTAAAATAACAGCAATGACTCTAAACCTCTCCTGCCTTTTTACTGTATAAACAACCTGTTGCCGTGGCAACCGCCTGCGTCCCACAAACCCAGCAGAGATTAGCTAAAAACACAACGGATTCAGTCCGTATATATGAGAAATTGATTAATGAAAGTGGGAAATAGAAAATCGGGTTAATGGAAAAAGGAAATTGAAAAATGGTTAAATTAAAAAGTAGATTAATGAAAAATGGGTAAATAGATAAAGAGATTAATGAAAAATGGGTAAATGAAAAATAGATAAAAGAAAATGGGTAAATAAAAAAAGGGATATATGAGAAATTGATTAATGAAACTGGGAAATAGAAAATCGGGAAAATGGAAAAAGAAAATTGAAAAATTGTTAAATTAAAAAATAGATTAATGAAAAATGGGTAAATGGATAAAGGGATAAATGACAAATAGATGAATGAAAAAGAGAAATTGGGAAATTGATAATCTGAAAAATAAATAAATTAAAAATTGGTTTAATGAAAAATCTAAATTATTTATTTAACAAATTTTTTATTTATTTCACTCATTTTCTTAATTTTTTTAATTTATTTTACTCATTTTTTATTTATTTCACCCATTTATTTATTTATTTAATTTTGGCTGGTCAGTTTTGTGCTTGAGTTTTTTGTGTTACTAGTTGTAGTTTGTTATGTTGACCTCAGTTTTGGGCCCAATTCATCATTTTTGGACTTTTTTGTAATAAATTAAGAATATTTTTTGGAATCCACTCAGCGTCTCTCTGGCTGGTTTGTGTAGAACCCTCACAAAGACAAAATGCAAAAGTTTTATGGTTTTACTTATGGAGGAAAAAACGCCACACTGTATTTGAAAAAAGGATAATGATTTAGAACTATTAGTGTTCACAGTAAATCATGTTAGTCTGTACATTAAAATCAGAGTGACCCCTCTGTAGTTCATTGCAATGAATAAAACATTATAGATAATGAAAAATAAACTTTATTTAAATCTACACAACAAAACAAACATCTTCAACATTTATATTAAACACTATATTTTAAAACACAGCATTGCAGCCTGTGATTCAGACACTTTGGTTCTGAATCATAAATGCAGATCAAAGACTTTAATGAAAGCAAAAAGACAACAAAAGAGTAAAGTGTAGAAATTACATAAAAATATGTATTTTGTTACAATTCGAGCATTACTATCCAGTATTCTTCATTTTTTATTTTTATATTTAGATCATTTTTATATTTTAACACTTTTTTCATGAAGCTACATGCTTCATTTTCTTGTCATTTTGCTTTTATGACACATGAACATCACCTTCAGGACAATAAAAGATACTTTTATTCTTTTACCACATAAGAAAAACACAAATCAAATGATGAGAAAATCAGACTCAGATCAGATTTCACACACAGGAATACAAAACATATTAAACATTCACACTTAAACATTATAAGTTTGAAAACTTGAAAGATTTTTTACAGACATTTAGACTGATCAGCTGTTTCCCTTTAACACCCTGGATAAAAACCCAAATACAGATAAAAACAAAGTTTGATCAAATCAAAAATGCTGATTAATGAACAGCTTCAGTCACATGAGAAACAAAACAAACTTATTGTTGTAAATTACACATTTAAAACGAGTAATTAGTGTCTATTAGAGATTATGGAATAAAAACATGATCAGAAAACCCAAAATCTCCCTGACTTCAGTGAATAAAAGTTTTATCATTTCCTGTTATGTTTGCAGCAGCAGAATCTGTTAAACTTGAAGCCATTTAAGAGCAAAAATGTTCTGATCAGCCAACCTGATCCTCTGAATATAGAAACGAGCTTGAAATGATCTGAACACGATGAAACCTGCAGACTGGATTCTGCTGCTCAGCTGAAACTGGAAACATGAAGGAAAAACTGGGACTTTTCTGTGCAATAATAAATCTGTATGAGAGTTTATAACGTGGATCACATGGTTACTAAATATAAAACATTCAGTTATTTATGTGTCTGTGATTCCTTGCATGTCCTCCACACATCCAGAAGTCCTGAATTTTAATGCATTTGGTTAATTTAAATGATTTAGTTCAGAATCCACTGAGGACAACGAGCTGCATCATCATCTCAGCTGAATTCTGTTTTAAAAGAATTCAGCTGAGATGAATTCTTTTAACTTTAAATATAAAGTTAAATGGCTCAGAGATGTTAGTGTGTAGAAAGAGTTAAACTAAACCAAGCCTGATAAAAACCATCTGGACTCAGTGGTGCTGATTTTCTCCTTCCTCCCTCCTGATGTTTTACAAGTTTAAACCATAAAATCACTTAAAGTTTAAGCTAAAATTATCTGGAAACAAATTATGCTGTAATTTCCTGTTATCTATTACCAAAAGCTTTACGTTGTAAAACAGTTTTAATAGAAAATGTATTTTTCTTTAATGTGAATTTATTTTTAAATATGTTTTTAAATATTTTTCACAATATCTTTTAAAATACCAGAATTTCTTCAAATTTATTCTCAAATTAAATCATATGTAATGATCAGTATAAGTTCAGTCTATTTACCATCAGTTTCTCATCATTTCAGATTTTTCACCAAAAAGCCTAAAACTCAGCTGTGTATTAATAATTCTTTCAAATCAGCATCTTTTGTCCCACAACCTGAGGAGATGTAGATCATCTCAGCAAAGGAAAATATCCCAGATTTATGAACATTTGAGAGTAAAAAGTGGAGTATCTATGTAGAAAATATTTCCTACATTTGAGTTCAGTTCATAGGAAACTGGTATTAAAAAAACATTTGATTTACACTTTTGTACCTTTTGGTTCTTTTAACCAAAGCGGTTTAATACTGACATGGTTTAAAATAAATCCTGGTTTTGAACGTCACTTATTGAAATCCAGGCTGCAGAGTCGTCATTCAGCTGCAGCTTCATTTGACCTTCCAGGAACCTGAAGTTCAACGTCTCTGTGAAATTTAATATTAAAACATAAAGATTATTCTCTGATCAATATCAGCTTTTCTTATTTTAGAGCTGATGTTTGTTCATGTTAATTGAGATCAATATAAACATAAACATGTTTAAATTGGTACAGATGATCATTTCATTTGAGTTTTAACCTGTTAACTGTCCATCATCTGGTCATAAATGTGTGAAATCTTTACTCACTGATCAGTTTGAGCTCCTCCTGCTGTGGAGATGAAAAAAAAAATAACGTTAATAATCAGATTATTGAAATACATGAAATCAATCTAAAGGCGATTAGTTATTTTACCATTTGTACAGTATTTCATCCGTAAAATTATTACTGCAACAATCAAAATGATCAAAATGATCAAACTGACAACCACAGCGATGAGGATGCCGTTATGAACGACTGGATCAACTGAAATACAGAACAGGAACATTTTCTGAATTAATATTTTTAAATTAAAAGTGTTTGTCGTTTCCTAACTGTCATTCAGATGGCCATGACCTTTGACCTCACCTTGGTTTATCCTCACAGAGGTCTTTGTAATAATCGTCTCATCTTGGTTACTGAGTTCGCAGGTGTAGACCCCCTCCTGCTGTGATGTCATTTCCTGTAAGGTGAGGCTTCCTGACCTTGACTCGACCTTCACATGTTTCCTCCAGGCCTCTGAGACTCTGGGGGAGACGCTGGGCTCCGTCTGACTCAGGATGATCTGATCGTTGAACCTCCAGACCAGGCTGGCTGCAGACGAGTTGGAGTCAGAGCAGTGGAGGGTTGTTGTCCTGTAGGGGGCGCTGGTCTCTGCTGCAGGGAAGCAGACAGGTGGAGAATAAAGTTTAGAGAGAGAGAGAGAGAGAGAGAGAGAGAGAGAGAGAGAGAGAGAGAGAGAGAGAGAGAGAGAGAGAGGTTTTAATGCAGCTCATTGCTGCTTGTTCTGATGAAAGGATTCAGTTAAAGTTGTTACAAGTATTTTTGTCTAAAATTAAAGTTAACAAGGAGCTTTATGACCAAAGAAGGTAAACACTCACATAGTTCCCTGAACGTTGCTCTCCTCTGGTTCCTCCTGGTTCTGATGCTGCAGCTGTAGGTCAGATCTGGACCATCTGGACCCGTCAGAGAGCTGCTGATGTTGTAAAGCTGATCTTCAGTTTTCTGGATCCTGGTAGTTTCATTCAGAGCCGTGTTGGATGGAGGCTCAGTGGACCAGGTGAGTTCAGGTGGAGGGTAGATCCCCTCTGAGCTGCAGGTGATCCTGTTTCCATCCTGATGGATCCTGATGTCAGAGACTGGAGCTGCAGGAGAAACATTAATTATTTGACCTTTTGGACAAAGAGACTTTTAGTGAATAATGTTCCTGTTACTGTGATGTTTGAATCCACATCTATGTATTGCAGCTTATTATCTCAGTAAATCCTACAATCACCAAATGGTTTATTTGTTTGTTATTCAGATAAAAAAAGAAAACAAATATTCAGTTTTTTTAACCAGGTTCATAAAATCTCTAGCAGTTTTTTCGTTAATTAAATTAATTTTATCTCACCATCGACTTTGAGGTTGATAAATGACTCCTGGTCTCCGCTGTCGGAGCTCAAGTGGCACTTATATCTGCCTTCATCCTGAATTTTCACTCCAGTTAGTTTCAGTGAGAAGTTATTTCTGGGAATCTGGTCCTTGAACACTGAGGTTCTGGTTCTAAAGCGCTGGTTCTGGTACCCCAGCTGGTCTTGGTTATGGTAGTAGTGAACATTTAGGTTTCCTTCTGTGTAAAACCAGCTGATGGCAAAGTCATCTCCATTCTTGAAACTACAGGGGAGGATGCAGCTCTGCATGAAGAGACAGGACACCTCTGGATCTGTAAGACATGAAGAACAGAACCAGAAGGAAAATCTGATTTATTGTTTTACTGAAGGGAACCAGATCACTGAACCAGTGAATGCTAAATCTGTGACTTTGTTCATCCTTTGAATCTCTAGCCCTTCGGTGTGAGGGGTAGTGGGAACCAGCCGGTCTGTTTTGGTTTCATGCAGATAATCCGTTTGTTCTGGACAGTTTGCTCTGATATGCGGTGGATTCCCTCGTTACCAGACGTTTTGCTTCGGGGCCTTCAGGCCATCATTGTAACATTATCCTGCGTTTGCAGAAGATTTACTGTTTACAGCATGAAATGTTTGAGTAGTTTTGTGCCATATTAGTTAAGACAGACTCCATCTTGTTTGTAGATGTGATAACTCTCCCAGTAGATCTTGTGATTGTTGAAGTTCACTGCGCTGGCAGATTGTTTCTTCATCTTCATCATAAACAGTTTTCTGTATCTCATCTCCACGTTGACCTGTCAGCACTGGTCCACTGCTGAACACTTTCATTTTGTGCTCAGAAGATGATGAAAGACATTTTTTAGAATTTCAGGTTTATGTCTTTAGCTCCAATTAGTCTTCATATCTGGCTGACCGGTGGTTATTGAGACTATTTTTAGTGCAACATGAGAAACTTGTCATTTAGGAAGCAGATTATCTTCGTCCTCTGAGCAGCAGAAGCAGCTGATTTCATTTACTGCCATCCACTGACAACAATAACTTTTGTTCTCTTGGTGTTCATTTTAGGAGGTAATTGTGTTGATCTGTCTTCATCGGCCTTATTGATGCCGTTTCCATTTTTCCCAGTTGCAGGTGTTGAAGAAGGGGCATCATGACTGTATCATCTGAGGTCCCTCCTGTTAGTCGTCTCGTCAGACCCAAAGGAGGAGATTTAGTTTTTGGTTGAGCTCCCAGAGTTCCAGGTGGGTGGGCTGCAGCTGAGGCGCCTGGAAGCTGTCTGTTGTTTTGGGTAGTTTCATTTCCAGAAACTGTTTTAATCTTGATATTCACCTCCACTAATGCCTTACTTGTTACTTGAAAACAGTAACTGGATTCAGAGGATTACAGTGCTGTGTTACTGACAGGACTGATGAAGCTACACATGTAAACTAGAGCAAAAGAAATAACCACCAGGTAACTGAGACGAGAAATGCTGAGCATGTCTCACATCACTGGCTTTATACTGGCAAAAACAGGAAGACTTTTAAAGACGTCGCCTGTAGTTTGGTCACTGGATACAATGTGCAAATGTTTGATGGCATCTTTTGATATCTATGATGGGCTAAATGTAGTAGCTAATGCAAAGTCTGAGTCCCTATGGAGGGAGGTTTAGGGAGTTATACATCATCCCTGCTAAGATTTTTTTAACTTTAAATTAAATTTATACTAGGTCATCATTGCTTTGAATTGTGGTTTACCAGAATCATTTTAGATGAGTTAATTCAGTGCAGTAACTTCATGAAAGCTGCATGAAAACATGCAGTTTTAATGAAGTCACATGACCTCAATTTCTGAAAGGAACACAGTCACCCTTAGCTGAGGAGCATCTTCATCGAAAATCAATCAGTTTTATCTATAAAGCCTCCTTCACACTCAAAGCAGCTCAAAGTGCAGTACAGATTAATAAAAAAAAACACAAAACAAATTACCCACATGGAAACACAGTGTATGGAAAATGCACAAACTGAGTGGAAATGATCCAAATCAGAAACTGCAGTTAAAACCTAGAGGTAAAACTGAAAACACTCACCTGGAGAGGAAAAGGTCAAGCAACTGTTTTCTAGAATCATTGTGATTCCTAGAATCACAATGATTTTCAGCCCATAATGTTTCCGATGCATTTCATGTGTGAAGCAGACGAGTATTAAAACTTTATCCTCTGTTCTAGTGTCTGTTCCTCCTTTACATGTTGAGACCTGAATGGAACGAAAACGGTCCGTGGTTCAAGTCCCACCCATCAAACCGGATCAAATCAGGAATCAGATTTTCTCCTCACAGAATTTCTCACTGATTTGTTTTTGCATGTCAACAGTAAAATGTGTTTCGTTTCTCGTGAAAACGAAACACATTTTACTGTGCCTTTTCCTGGAGTACTTCCAGAAAAAAAAAGGTGATTACTGAACAAATGTTTTAAAAATAAAGCTCAGAATGACATCTGAGTTTGCAATAAGTTGGATTCAGCTTAAATCCATCTTATTGCAACCTCAGACGTCGGAGCCATTGGGGGTCATTGTGCCCTCCCTGGACTGGTAGCTTCTTTTTTCTTTCTTTTTTATTTTACCTCAGAGTGGCCAGCTTTCCATTATGCCTATCTCTATTTGATACAGTAGGAGCTCTGGGACTTCCTGTATCTGTGCCTTCTGCCCCACACTTTCTTCAGCCGCCACAACAGTTTAATGTGCATATCATCCAGGTTTTCATCGTCTCCTGCACTAATTCTAACGCTGCAGTTTTTTGGCCGATGTGTGACATTTATCAGTCTTTATCTCCAACAGTCACTGAGTGAAAGGCGGAGGTCAGGTCATCAGTCCATCACTGGGAAACACGAGAACAAGAACCAAGTCCAGATCCCTGAGGTGTTTCTGACTAAATTAGAGAAACTAATTAACCAAACAGCTGGAGGGCAGGAAGAGCTGCCCCTGGAAGGAACCACTGCAAGCAGCAGGGTTTTAGTTTTATAAAAACTAAAATAATGAAAACTGAAACTGAGAAAATATGTTTGTTTAGTGAAAGAAACAAAAAAGTAAATTTCTTTAGACTCAAGAACTGCAGAAGGGATGTGAACTGTGTCTGAAGCAAAGAAAAAATCACTCAGAAGGACTTTTGAACTTAGATGGTCCAGCAAAAGGAAGCAGCTTTATTATGCACAGATACCACAGAGGTGGCTGCAAATCTTAAAATCAATCTAAAAATACATTTCCCATTAATTAATGAGTTGTAATTAATGAGAGAAACTACAACTAAATGAAACTATACTGTGTGTTTATAAAACTAAGATTATATATTATTTGTTTTTGAGTTCATGAATCTATTTGTTAGCATGATGTGAAATGTATTTATTTTCTTCTCACCCAACCAGGTGATGTAAACGGTCAGTAAATGACTCTGGTCCAAAAACGGCCACAGAAAAGCTTGGAGAAAACGTCTCAGTCTGATGGTTATTCAACTGTATACATTTTTTGGAAATGCTGAATTTATTGATGTATAATCACAATAAAATACTTTGACCTTTTTGAATTCTGCACACAAAAATTAACAAAAGTATGAAAAAACTACTAATAAAAAACTGACATATTATCAAACTAATAATAACTAAAATTAGCAAACACACCCTAAAAACTAATTAAATTAGACAAACAAAATGTCACAACAAAATAAAACTAAGCTATAATGAAAAACCCAAAACTATAACTGGGAGACATGCAGAAAGTGGGACTGAACCCAGAACCAGGGAACTGAAACCTGTGGAAAACAACGGCTTCATGTTTCGAACTGCAGGAGGATCCAGCTGAAGCTCATCAGGAGGTTAAAACTGGAACCAGATCTTCACCAGCATTTAAATCGTTCATGTCTCAACGCCTCCTGAACGGCTCCAGCTCCTCCACTGTCAAACTGTTGTTCTGAATCCAAACAGGTTTTAGCAGGAAATGTCGTAATGCTACTAACACACATGATAACATGCAGATGAACCATCCAGTGGCTTCATTCAGTAAAATCTGTTTTTTATTGTAGAAATTTAAAAGAACAACAAAATCCAAGTTCAGTGAAACTCTAAATGCAGCTACAAGGAAACATCTGCTGTTTCAACAAGCTGTGTGCAGAAGGCAGCGAACAGGAAGGTTCAGAGGTCAGATCGGGTCAAAGGCCTGCAGCAGAAACTGTTCATCTTCATCACAAAGCATCAGTGGAACGTCTTCATCAGATGAAGGTGAAGAGATCTGAGCATCAGGGGCTCCTCTGAGCTTCACGGTTTAAATTTTATGGTTTCAGAGGAAGTCGTGACGTCAGCAGCTGGTTTCACTGAAGATGGTGGTAAATTTACATCTATAATTTACATTTATGGTTTTGATAAACAACTTTGCCATTTTTAGTAAAGTTTTTATACAGAAGTAACAGAACAACCTCATTAAATTACAAAACATTTATTGGATGGCAGATCATGACATTCTTCTGATACAGACTTTAAAGATCAAACCTGAAGTGATTTAAAATCTATTTAAAGGTAAATGAGGAAAACACCTGAGTTAACTCTTAATTTGGGAATGAAAAGATGAAATCAGAGTGATTATTGTTTTATCTTTATAACTGTGTGCAGCTGGACTGCAGCATGAAGCTCCTCACTGATGAATGAGGAGATTAACTAAACATTATTTAATGTTTTAATCTTTACTTGACCTGAGCAGGTTTAAATAATACAAAACTAAAACAGAGGCAGGTTTAAACTGACAAGGTCACAAAACATGAAGGCCAACATGCAGCTTCTCTCCGTTCGGTTATCAAGGTGAGATTTCCTCTTAATACCACAAACATCAAACAGCTGATATGTTTTATCTCCTCTGGTGGTTTCATCATAAAGCTGATCAGAACATTTAGCAGAACAAACTTCCTCCTTTCAACCAGAAGAAACTCTGAGATAAATGAAGCTTCATGTCATCAGAGTTACTCTGGATTGAATATTAATTATATTATTAGGAAAAAAGTAAATTCTTAATTAAACTGAGGTGCAGGTTAATAATTTGTTTCTTCATAGTTTTGCAGCAAATATTTGATAACGAGAAGTAAAATGATCAGAACCAGGAGATTCTTGTTTTTAGTATTTTTACCTGTTCTGCGGACTTTTGGTGAGTAAAACATTTATTGCTGCTTTTATTTTATTATTATTCATATGTTAGCATCAGACTACAGCTTTTAAAGGGAACCAGAACATGTTGGTCTAAATATGTCATGATTTTCCTATTAAATCAAATATTGCTGTTTGTGATACATCAAAACTCATAATTACTTCAAAAATTTACATCTTTTGTTACATTTTTCACCCGTGGAAGTTGCCATGTTTTCACCAGATGATGACGCGTTTTGGTCTGTTATGTACCGGAGTCTATAGAATAAACACAGGAAGGCTAACTTCACTCCAGTTGTTGTTTATTATATTGCGTTTAACTGGAGAAATTTTAGACAATGTCACACTGAGTCACTAGTGGCTGTAATATATATGGCTGTAATATATATATATATATATATATATATATATATATATATATATATATATATATATATATATATATATATATATATATATATATATATATATATATATATATATATATATATATATATATATATATATATATATATATATATATATATATATATATGGGTCCCTAGGCAAGACCCTTGGAGCTATATAGCCTACCTCATACAATGAGAGACACTGATAAGCATGACATGCCGGCTCAGACGTCGCCCGGCCAAACAAGGTCTGCGTCAGGTGCTGGGGAACCAGAGCACCTTGATGAAAAATGGGCTACTGGAACAAGACGGAAATGGGCGAGAGACGAAAACATGGATCTGTTGGAATGCTACTACTCAAGTAACCCTAGTCAGAGGGGTTACATGCAAAGACTGAGGGTGGAATGGTTACTTCGACACCCACAGTCTACAATGACTGCCAAACAACTAGTAGCTCAGTGCTCCAACATCCGCAAACGGCAACTGCTATCACAACTTGAGATTGACGAGGTACAACACAAATGCTACGGCATAAGGGAGGAGCCCAAAGGTAAGGTCAGGGGGAGTTAACTACTCCCCACCCCGAGACTGGGTATGCAGCCCCAATAATGAACGAACTATCAAAGCTGAACGAGACAGCAACTGACCTGAGAGAGAGAATCGTGGCCCGAATGAACACCAGGCAACCCCGACGCCAATTACAACGGCTGAGTGAAGTACCATCAGAAAGTCTCATTGAAGATGTGAATGCAGCATTGAGAACAATCCCTACCAACACCATAACAGAAACCAATGAGCTGATATACAACTCAGCATCAGTGATCCTTGAAATGCTCGGCTATAAGAGCAACCATGAGACCCAATATCCATCATGGAAAAGACGGTTAGAGGCTAAGATCAAGATAACAAGGAGGGAAGTGAGCCAGCTGTCAGAGCTCCTAAGGGGTGCAATGAAAAGATCAGTACCCAAGAAGTACAGCCAGATGCCCATACCTGAAGCACTCGAAACTGCCAAACAAAGGCTCCAAGCCTTGGCCAGCCGCCTAAAGAGATACACAAGAGAGAATGAAGCCAGGAGGATTACCCGGCTCTTCTCCACCCAACCAGCTAAAGTGTACTCTCAATGGCAGGGTACTAACAACAGAGCAGACCCACCAAGGCTGGAGACTGAACAATACTGGAAAGGCATATGGGAAAGGGAGGCGTCCCACAACAGCAAGGCACAGTGGCTAACCTCTCTACGAGAGGACCACAGCAACCTCCCTGAACAAGCCCCGGTAACCATCACTGTGGCAGATGTCCAAGAAAGAGTCTCGGGTATGAAAAACTGGACAGCACCAGGGCCTGACATGATCCATGCCTACTGGCTAAAGAAACTCACTGCCCTCCATGAGCGACTGGCAGCGCAACTGAACCAGCTGCTACAGAATGGGACTCACCCTGAATGGTTAACTGAAGGGCGCACAATCCTGATCCAGAAGGATCCCTCAAAGGGTTCAGTCCCATCCAACTATCGGCCAATAACCTGTCTCTCTACAACATGGAAGCTCATGTCAGGCATCATAGCGGCTAAGATAAGCGGACACATGGATAAATACATGAGCACGGCACAGAAGGGCATCGGCATAAATAGTAGAGGAGCCAAACACCAACTCCTTGTAGACCACACAGTCGCCCGAGACTGCAAAACCCGACACACCAACCTGTGCACCGCTTGGATTGATTACAAGAAAGCCTATGACTCAATGCCACACACCTGGATCATTGAATGCTTAGAGATGTACAACATCAATAGGACTCTAAGAGCCTTCATTGCAAACTCGATGGGGCTGTGGAAAACCACCCTTGAAGCCAACTGCAAACCACTTGCACAAGTGTCCATCAAATGTGGCATATACCAAGGAGATGCTCTGTCCCCACTGCTGTTCTGCATAGGCCTGAACCCCCTCAGCCAAATCATCAACAAGACTGGCTACGGATACCGACTTAAGAATGGGGCCACAATCAGTCACCTCCTCTACATGGATGACATCAAGCTGTACGCCAAGAGCGAGCGAGACATCGACTCACTGATCCACACCACCAGGATCTACAGCACTGACATTGGGATGTCATTCGGACTAGAGAAGTGTGGCCGGATGGTTACAAAGAGAGGGAAGGTCGTCCGCACAGAAGGGGTCTCACTCCCAGAGGGAACGATAGCAGACATAGAGCACAGCTACAAGTACCTGGGAATACCACAAGCAAATGGCAACCTCGATGAGGTCACAAGGAAAGGAGCCACAGCCAAATACCTCCAACGAATAAGGCAAGTCCTGAGAAGCCAGCTCAATGGCAAGAACAAGATCCGTGCAATAAACAGCTATGCCTTACCAGTAATCAGATACCCTGCCGGAATAATTAGCTGGCCAATGGAAGAGATGAAGGCCACGGATGTTAAGACTCGGAAGCTACTAACCATGCATGGAGGGTTCCACCCCAAATCCAGCACCCTGAGACTGTACACGAGCCGTAAGGAAGGAGGCAGAGGACTAGTGAGTGTGAGAGCCACTGTCCAGGATGAAACATCTAAGATCCATAAATACATCAAGGACAAAGCCTCAACGGACGATGTGCTCAGCGAATGTCTCAGGCAATGGGGAACAGAGGACGAGGTGCTGGAGGAACCATCATGGGAAGACAAGCCCCTGCATGGGATGTACCACCGACAAATAACTGAAGTGGCTGATATCAGGAAATCCTACCAATGGCTGGAGAAAGCTGGACTCAAGGACAGCACGGAGGCCCTCATCCTGGCCGCCCAGGAACAGGCCCTAAACACCAGAGCAATAGAAGCTCAGATCTACCACACCAGACAAGACCCAAGGTGTAGGTTGTGCAAGGAGGCCTCTGAGACAGTCCAGCACATAACAGCAGGGTGCAAGATGCTGGCAGGGAAAGCGTACATGGAACGACATAACCAAGTGGCGGGCATAGTGTACAGGAACATCTGTGCAGAATATGGACTGGAAGCCCCGAGGTCAAAATGGGGGACACCCCCAAAGGTGGTGGAGAATGACCGAGCTAAGATCCTGTGGGACTTCCAGATCCAGACAGACAAGATGGTAATGTCGAACCAACCGGACATTGTGGTGGTGGATAAAGAACAGAGGAAAGCCGTTGTGGTGGATGTAGCAATACCAAGTGACCACAACATCAGGAAAAAGGAGCATGAGAAACTGGAGAAATACCAGGGCCTCAGAGAGGAACTGGAGAAGGCCTGGAAGGTGAAGACCACAGTGGTGCCTGTGGTCATCGGGGCCCTCGGGGCAGTCACCCCCAAACTGGAGCAGTGGCTCAAACAGATCCCAGGAACAACATCAGACATCTCAGTCCAGAAATGTGCAGTTCTAGGCACAGCCAAGATACTGCGCAGAACCCTCAAGCTCCCAGGCCTCTGGTAGAGGACCCGAGCTCAGAGGATGAAAGAGACCACCCGCGGAGGGTGAGAAGGGAATTTTTTTTTTTTTTATATATATATATATATATATATATATATATATATATGAAAAACTGGACAGCACCAGGACCTGACATGATCCATGCCTACTGGCTAAAGAAACTGGCTACTTTAACTGTAGTTTGTTTGTGGAGGTTGGCGAAGAACCAATTGCTCTTGTAAAAGAATTACTCAAAAACAGTGGAATAAATTTTTATTTGATATTTTTACATCGGAGCGCTGCGGAAGTTTTTATTTTTTCCTCTTCAAACACACGAGTAAATCAGCGAACTTAACTTTGTGGCAATACAAATGCCTTGCTGACATTTTTATCCACAAAGCACCTAAACCCCACTGCCGCTAGAGTAAAACCGCTGGGAGGAACATCAAACTGACAGCCGGAAGCTCTTTTAAATGTGCTGCGGCTGCAGATGAAGACCCCACACAGTCCGACCAGACCTACGTGTCGTTCATCGTTTCATGTAGAAGCTGAAGGCAGCAGCAGTAAAACACCAGCTGCTCTTCCTCTGTTTGCTCCTCCTCATCTTCATCACCTCTGGTTATTTCTACGTTCGGATCCATTTCAACGCGCTGCTGTTCAGACTGAAAAGGCTTGATAACGTTACTCATCGCTGGAGGAGCCAGACAGTTGGAACTTTAGACGCCATTTACCCAGAATGCATTGCAGTGTGAACAACATGGCGACATGTGATAATATTTTATTAAAATTAATAAAAACCAAACAGCCTAGAGTATTATTACTGTAGCGTTTTACATCTAAAATAAATACTTCTCTAATAAATATTGTTTCTGTGGATCCCTTTAAAATGAGGATGAAACAGGAAATTAAGCAAAAATATTAATAATGAAGAGATTTTCAGAGTAAAACATAATGAAAAGTTAGGAAAATTAAATTGTTATTTCTGGTCATATGTTTGATGGTAAAGAGGCAAAAAGCCTCCAAGGTTTGGATCTCATCACGAAATAAAAATAATGAAAATACCAGCAGGAGCAAACAGGAAGCTGCTCAATGGTGATAATAAGAGTTTAATTGATGGAAAGTCAATAAATATTTGTAATTAATCATTGGAAATGTAATGTAGTATTTTCACATGATATTATTTAACAAGAATGGAAACCAGGTTGTTTGAAAAATGATTCTCCTTCTACATCAGAGCAATTCCTCCGTTTTCCTATCAGAACCAGAACTTCTGGTTCACTGAACATCATCTGGATCATGGAGATTATTTGCTGAGATCTTGTTTCCAGACAGGTTTTTCTCTGATCCTTCAGAGGATCTGGGTTTCCTCCTCAGCACCATTCAACTCAACTTTCATCTGTTTTCATGTCTTATTGCAGGTTATTGTATCAACGTGCCCTGTGTTCTGAACCAGGACTGCATCTTACCATGTCGGTTTGAGACCAATATAACCTACATAAGATGGCAAACTAAATTATCTCCGATTGCAAGCTATAATCAGGGTAACATCAGCTACTCTAAGAGCTTCAGATCCAGAGCGTCTCTGTTCGAGGATCAGATCTCCAGAGGAAACGGCGATCTGCTGCTGAGAGGAGTGAAGGTTGAAGATGAGGGAGAATATAAGTGTAATACAATGATAAAAAGCTTGTATGAAAGAAGTTGTGTTGACCTTACAGTAGAAGGTAGGACACATTCATTTGAAAACATTTCTTTCAAATGATAAGATTTTGAGAGTTGCACTTTTATTTTGGGATTCCCAGATACTTTTTTCTGTAAAGTTGCTTTTCATTATTTTCTTACTGTTTCCAGCTCCAGTCTCTGACATCAGGATCCATCAGGATGGAAACAGGATCACCTGCAGCTCAGAGGGGATCTACCCTCAACCTGAACTCACCTGGTCCACTGAGCCTCCATCCAACACGGCTCTGCAGATCATAACCACAGTCCATCAGACTGAGGAGAAGCTTTATGACATCAGCAGCTCTCTGACGGGTCCAGATGGTCCAGATCTGACCTGCAGCTGCAGCATCAGAACCAGGAGGAACCAGAGGAGAGCAACTTTAGGTATTCAAGGTCCAGAAAGTTCTGATACTTAGTTTGACTTTTACTTGAAACCTCATCATGAAACATGCAGATTATTGCAATATTTACTAAACCTGCTTCAAGAAATAATACTTTAATATCTTTCAATATAATTTACTGATGGAAACATTTTTAAATTGTTGCAGATTTATATAAATTTGTAGAAATATTTGTAGTTAATTCCTCTGCAGATGTTTTTATTGTTGATGTTCATGCAGCACTTTATTTATTAAAGATTTATCTGCTGATTTCTGTCTAAATGTTGCTAAAGCTTCAATCTTTCTCATTAAAGTCTAGAAACCATGAACTCCTTTTTATTTTCCATTTCAGCCTCTGTGGGTTTCTCAGGGTCTCAGGTTACAATCTGCTGGTCTTCCTTCAACATTTCTGCCTCCAGTTTGGTCTGGAGGTTCAACCTCAGTCAGATCATCCTGACCAAGACTGACAGAAACATCTACAACATCTCAGAGGAGTGGAGGAAACATGTGAGGGACGTTTCAGCGTCCGGCAGCCTCACCTTACAGGATCTGACCTCAGATCAGGAGGGAGTTTACAGCTGTGAGCTCAGTGATGATGAGGAGACCATTATGACTCAGCTCTATCTGAGGAGGACTGGAGGTAACAGGATTCAGGATTTAAGCTTCATTAGATGGTAAAAATCTGATGTTCTGAACTACAAATGAGTCTCTGAGCTAAACTCCTGAACTTCTTTGGTTTCAGAGAATCTGGTGGTTTCTGAACTCATCAGACGGACGGTGGTTTGTGTTGTGATCGCAGCAGCAGCAGCTGGATTCATGATGAGCTACAAGAAGAAAATGGAGGAAAGTGAAGCTCTGCAGCTTTAAACCTTTCATTCATTCAGAGACTGGTTTGGTTTTAATTCTCCCATTTTACCCTCAACAGGATTCATGAGCTTTGATGTAGTTTTATGTTCATGTTTTTTTAATTCTCATATTTGCATGTATTTCAGATTTTTTTCCTAAATGAAGATTTTACAGTATGTTTCATCTTCTGCCCAGCAGGGGGCGCAGCTAAACATAGCATTTATATTCTACCAGCTAAACTTTCTCAGAATCGTTTTTGATGCCATGATCTTCATTTCTGTAGAAAGATTTTTACATAATGTTTTGTTATTGTATAAATACTTTGTTCTTTAAATAAAGCAACTAAATTTAAATACCTTCTTCATCTTTGATCACCAAAATACATGAGGTTGGTTTTAGTTTCTGTTCTGAATGAAATGATAAAACTTGTTACATTGTGTAATATTTTGCTACAGGAATGTCAGTCGGATTCATCAGACATGTTTCTGATGAATAAATGAGGGAAATGTTGGAGTCAAAGACAGAAGGCAAGGCAAATTTATTTATATAGCACCTTTCAGTCAAAGACAATTCAAAGTGCTTTTACAGAGAAACAATACCAATCAGACAAGAAACACACACACACACAAAAAAAAATTCAAGAATAGGCAACTTCAAATAGAAATGTTTTTAACCTTGTTTTAAATAAACTCAAAGTTGGGGCAGACTTGCAGTGAGCCGGAAGCTTATTCCAGAGGGCTGGAGCATAAAAACTAAAAGCTGCTTCCCCGTATTTTGTTCTAATTCTCGGAATGACTAATAGGTTTGACTCAGTTGATCTTAAAGGTCTGGGAAGTATGTAGGGCTGGAGAAGATCCGTAATATAATCTTGGTTTTTGTTGTGTAGAGTTTTATACACCAATAAAGAGATTTTAAATTCTATTCTTTTAGCAACTGGGAGCCAGTGCAACGATCTCAGAACTGGACTGATATGTTGATCTCTTTTTGTTTTAGTCAGGACTCTTGCAGCTGCATTCTGAAGAAGCTGCAGCTGTTTTATTGCTTTTTTTGATAATCCAGTAAAAATGGCATTACAGTAATCGAGCCTGCTAAAGACAAAGGCATGAATTAGTTTTTCAGAATCTTGTAGGGACATCAGTCGTCTAATTTTGGAAATATTTTTTAAATGATAATATGCAGTTTTTATGATAGATTTGATGTGGCTGTCAAAGTTTAAATCTGGATCCATCATCACTCCCAAATTTTTGGCTTTATCAGAAGCAAAACCAGTGAGAAACATTTTATTCAAAAGTCACAACAACAACAGATAAGATGCTGCAAACAATCAGATGACATGTTCAGACAGTAAAACGTCACTAATGGCCTCATCAGTCAGTTTGTCTTCATCAAATTTTATCTACAGTCCTTCATTGATCTGAAGTAAAACTCATCATGGAGGATTTAACTTGTTGCATGAAGTTACTCTCATGAGTTTACTTTCAGTTTCCCTCCGAAAAAAGAAAATAAATAAATTTTCAAAGCTTTCTTCAGTGCAGCTCAGTTAGAGATCATCTTCCAGATCCAGTACAGTCTGTCTGAGTTACATCTAGTATTATTTTAAGTTTAAGGAAGGGCCCAAAGAAAAACATTCCCAAAATTTATTCTTCAGCCAAACAGATGGAGTCTGACTGCAAACTCCAAACATTCACTATAAATGAGAATTTAGATTTAGTGACATTCAGCATATAAATGTTGTTTCAGTTGTTGAGGGTTAATAGTTTCACTTTAATCCACTGAGAATAAGATAAACATTTATTTTTAACCGTTTTCTTCATCACTGTGTGTCTTAGAGGAGTCATAATGTTGTAATTGTGGCTGCTGTCAGGACAACTGCCTCTTGTTTTTTATTTTTGTTGTTTTTTTTGTTGAAGGTGGCAGTAGTAATTTTATTGGTTTTATGTTGGGTGTACATTGGAATGTAGAGGGGGAACTTTTGTTTCGTTCCGCGCGGCATGTGTTGCCCGGGGAGCTTTGACTGGCGCATTTGGAGCCATGTGGGTCATGCGGGCTGGAGAGACTGTAAGAAGATTAGACTTTATTCCTCTGGAGTTGATGCAGCTAATGAGGTACAGTTTTGTTGTATGTATCTTTTGTTATGTTGTGCCATTTGTTGTGAACTGATTTAGGTTTGTGTTACCTTTTTTGTAGTTCTGACGGCATTTTTTGAGGACCTTAAAGAACGTGTCTGAAATAAATGGCTGTAGAAAATCAAGAACTGCGTTAAGTTTAATTGAACTCGAGAGGAGTAACAGTAATTATTGATATCACCCTTAAATTTTAGATTGTATTCAACTGTACAAACATATTTAAAGATAAATAAAATAAATATATACAGTCATTAGAAATTAAATATTGAAATTAGTTTTGAAATGTTGCCAGTTCAGTCCCACATTAATACAAAGGAATGAATGTTTTATGATTTTCTGTCATCTGAGGCCTTCAGGAAGAAGATTGTAACAGCTTGTTGTTCTGGTAACGAATTTAAAAAAGTCCTGAACGAAAAGGAAAGCAACATTTTTATAACACTGATGGAGGAAAGTAGAAACAGCTGCTAACATGCCTGAGTCTGTCTGAACACGTTCATCCTAAAACAAGCAGAAGATTAAAAAAGCCTCCAAAAACCCTAAAACAACATGAATCTCCAGTATTTGCAGACTTTAGCTGTTAGTTGGCAGCTGTTTCCTCTGACCCAGGGAAACCTGAGGTCCACTGGGCTCATCAGCAGAACAACATGTCAGAACCTTCATCTCTCTGCTTCCTGAACAAACAGATAAAACTTTATTAGTTCAATCATTTCATGTTTTACTCAACTTTTCCTGATCAGATAAACAATGTTTGCTATCAGACAATATTTATGTTTTATCAGACAGGAAAGTTTTGGTTCACCTTCTGACATCAGGATATGACAATAAAATCATACTTACATCACACTCATAATCCTTCTTGTTTTGAATTACATCAGTCCTGAAATGTGTTTAGAGGACATCATTGATAGAAAAGAACATGAAATCATTCAGAGGATGTTGCTGACTGGTTTTTACCTTTTCTTCTTTTACAGCAGAAACACAGCAGCAGAGAAAACGTCACTATGATCAAAATGATTCCAATCACCAACCAAACCATCCAGGATGATTTATCTGAAATGGAAACCGAGTCAGAATGAATCTCTGCATGTATTTCATGGTTTCCTCAGTATTTGTATAGTTCAGGATTTTTCTCTTGTCTCCTCACCGCCTCTCTTCACGGTGATCTGGGTCACCATGGTTTCGTCTTCGTCGCTGCTCTCACAGCTGTAGTTTCCCTCCAGATCAGGATCGAGTCCCTGCAGACTGAGGTCTCCACGCTCTGAAACATCCTTCACATGTTTCCTCCACCTCTCTGACACGGAGCGGCTCCTTCCCGTCTGATTCAGGACCGTCTGATGGTTGAACCTCCAAACTACAGTCGTCTCTGAACCGTTCAGCCCCGAGCAGGGAAGCAACGTCTCATCTGTCGTCACGGTAACCGGTGCTGAAAATCAGAGATGGGTCTTAACTGGTTACCTTCTCTGGAATACGTCTTTGGAAAAAAAACAAAAAACTTTTAGTAATATTTTTACTCTGCTATACTTTTTACTTTTTCTGGAGTAATTTTACTTTGTATCTCTACTCTTGTCTGAATAAAAACTTTGGATTCTGTAACCACTGTGTAACTTCACTGGATGGAAAAGACGTTTGTTTTTACCAAAAAGTCACCTGACACACAATTTTTGTTCAAAACAAAATTGATTTGGATTTTCTTTCTTTTGTCTGATTTTGGTATTTTGTTACTTTGTAATATAAATTTTAATGTTGATCCTTAAAATACCTAAATTTCCTCTAACCTTTACATTTTGTCCATCTGATTTTGTAACTTTTAAATATTAAATGATCAGTTCTAAATACATTTTTACTCTTACTTAATTAGCTGTAATTTCTTGGATGGCTAACTTTTACTTTTACATCAGTAGAAACATATTGAAGCAGTTTCACTCTTAGCTCAGTATAATGTTTGTCTGCTCTGTTTAGCTCAGCTGATAATATATTCAGAAGAAAACTGAGAAATGATCCCAGATTCTGTTCCTCAAACTTCTCTCTTCTTCAGTGAAAAAGAAATAAATAACCAACCTGAAGCAGGTCGAAGTGTCGGTGTGATCTATTGTGGAATCAAACACTCACATAGTTCCCTGAACGTTGCTCTCCTCTGGTTCCTCCTGGTTCTGATGCTGCAGCTGTAGGTCAGATCTGGACCATCTGGACCCGTCAGAGAGCTGCTGATGTTGTAAAGCTGATCTTCAGTTTTCTGGATCCTGGTAGTTTCATTCAGAGCCGTGTTGGATGGAGGCTCAGTGGACCAGGTGAGTTCAGGTTGAGGGTAGATCCCCTCTGAGCTGCAGGTGATCCTGTTTCCATCCTGATGGATCCTGATGTCAGAGACTGGAGCTGTGGGAAGATAAATGGAGAAGTTAAAGTCCAGCACATAAACCAAACTCCAAGGTTTCTCTGTTTTTATTCCTCCGTAGCTCATACCGTCCACATTCAGTCTTATTATTGAATCTTTATATCCTTCAGTGGTGCTGATGTAGCAGTTGTATCTTCCCTCATCCTGAAGCTGAACGTCTCTCAGCAGCAGGGAGGCGTTTCCTCTGGAGATCTGGTCCAGGAACAGAGACGTTCTGCCTCTGAAGTTCTGGTCCTGGGGACCCAGCTGGTCCTGGTTGCTATAAAATGAATGGACTCTCAGCTCTGATGATTTCAGCTGAGTCCAGTGGAGGATGGGTTCACCGAGGCTCTGGAAGCTGCAGGGTAAGATGCAGCTCTGCTTGACGACACAGGAAACCTCTGCATCTGTAGGTAGAGCTGCACAGGAACAGATCCAGGGTCAGATGAGAGAAATGGATCCAAGTCAGTTGGTGTAATGATAATGATAACTGGCATGGCTTGAGATGCTACTACAGCATCACAGAGGACCACTGTGATTAAACGTAACGTTTCCCTGAGGTTCTAAAACGGTCTCTGATAGGTATTTTCTTAACCGATATAAAAAGAACTACAGACGTTTCTTAGTTTTCAACCAAATTCTTGCAAGAATTGAGAAGGTGCAGTAACCCTGGCAGCCTGACCCCCACCAGCAGTTCACCGTGTGTTTTTACATCCTGCTGCAGGAGCTTATCTTTGGTTTCCAAGGAAGGGTGTGGGAAAGAGAAAGCAACAGGGCTTCACAGAAAACAGAAAACACCACCTGCAAAAACATGCTTGAGGTTAAGGAAAGGTTCGTTAAATTCCTCCTCCATAGGGTGAAAACACTAAACCTTTAAATGAAAACAATCTAGTAACATAAAACAGTAACACTTTATTTGACGAGGTGTGAATAAGACTGTCATGACACTGTCATAAACATGTCATAACACCTGTCATGAACATGAATAAGCCTTCATGAATATTTATGACTGTTGTCATAAAGTGTCATTCGGTAAATTATGACACTTTTAATACAAAGTTGACATTATTCAAAATGTCTTTGTTATGACAACTTGACAGAAATCATGACGTGACATAAATTTGTTATAAAATTAAACTTTAAAAAATTATGTGGCTTTATGTTATTAAAGCTAAAGTTTAATCAATAATACTTTTATAACAAATTTATGTCACATCATGATTTCTGTCAAGTTGTCATAACAGAGACATTTTGAATAATGTCAACTTTGTATTAAAAGTGTCATAATTTACCGAATGACACTTTATGACAACAGTCATAAATATTCATGAAGGCTTATTGATGTTCATGTCAGTCTTATTCACACCCCGTCAAATAACAATAATAATAATAATAATAACAACAACAACAACAACAACAACAACAACAACAACAACAACAACAACAACAACAACAACAACAACAATAATAATAATTTTAACATTCTTATGTTTCTTTCTGTGCTCGGTTTGCCTCCCTGTTTGATGCTCCATCCTCACAGTAACATGTTCAAACTCATCCCATCCCTACAACAGTTTGTTCCAGGCTAATTTGGAGACAAAACGTCTGTTTATGTAACGTTATGACTACATAACTTTTTACGATGTGCTAAACTGAATCTTAGCTGCTGTAGAGGGTTTTAATTTCACACATGCAGTGAAAATGAACAGCTGAACATCCAAAGCCTCAGAAACTCCGACACAGAGCCGGGTTGTGTTTCAGGAATGTTCATTATTCAGCATTTATTCCTGTTTATTATTTGTTTCTGCAGATCTATTTGACAGATTCCTTTATAAACCATTAATTATAGAGTGAGTGTTGATAAACCTTTAATTCTCTTCATTAGACGTCTAAAGCTGAGATTATGAAACTGATTTCTGGTTTCCTGGATGAAACCTTTGCTGTTCCCTTAAGCTGCCTAAACATGTCAGCTCCTGGACTGAAACCGCAGAGAACATTTTGATTTTATTAAAACATTTTCCTCAGTCTTCATCTCCTTGTTTCAAATAAAAACTGCTGACATCTCTTGTCTGTTTTTCCTCCAAATCCTCTGATCACATTTATTGTTTGCTACAAAACATGAAGCTCCCAGTTAGCATCACTGATTAAAACGATCCTGTATTTTATATGTTGACATTTATGCATTTATGCTTCTGACCAAACTTACAAATTAAAACATAACATTGCAGGTAACAGAATGACCGTTGGTCGGGTTCTGTCAGGTTCTGTCAGGTTCTGTTGGGTTCTGGTTCTGCTCAGCAGCTCATTCCTCCAGCCTGGATGCATGAAAACAATCTGGACTGTTTGAGCTTGGTGAAGGAAACATTATCATCCAATTCTGCAGTGAATATTTCAGAAAAAGGAACCCAGAGGAAAATCAATTAATACAGAACATTAATGAACCACTTTGGTTCTGATCCAGTGAATCTCAGTCCTGCTTGGCAGCAGCATGTTGTTTTCCAAAAGGTTGATGACCAGACATTTGGCTGAACCTAATTATTGCATCAATGATGAAATAGATTTGTGAAATGCCTCTAAATAAAACTGTAATCAGCAGCTGCAGCAATTCAATGATAGAATCCAACTCCAAGTTGATCCTAACACGAGTCGATCTTTCAGAAAAACACATAAAGTCACATTCTGGTTTATTTTCTGAGCGAATCCAACCTGCAGACAGACCAGATCTGGAGACCTGCTGCAACTGAACTGCTCACAGAAAACACAAAAACATATTTTGGAGAAAAATAATGGCTGCATACAGACATAAGTTTAGCTAACCAAACTTATTAATGCTGGTCTTTTGTTCATGAACAGATTCAGAGCAGAAACTGCAGAGCGACGCAGAGCAGCTGCTATAAACCGACGGGAAATCCCCAACCTGCTGCTCTGATTCTGTAAATCTGTTCAACATGTTATATTTAAACCTCATAACATATTTTCATGCTATCAGGTTTAAATTTAAGGCATAACAAAACAATAGGATTTTTCAACATCTCATTTTATAAAAGTATAATAACACAAAGGTGCTAACAAATAAAAAAGTGTAAAACAGAGAAAAGTTACCAAAACTCACATATTTTCCAGAAACCCATGAAAACCAGGAAAGTCAGAGACGGCATTGTTTTTATCTTCATGTTACCCGACTGAGCAGCTGCAGAACGAGGAGAACTGAACTGACATGAAATCTCAAAGTTTGAGCAGACATGATGGAGCAGATCCTCAGGAATGAAATGTTTCCTGAGATGCAGAGTGCAGATAAGAGCAGAAACTGAAGCAGAGACTGCAGCCCTGCATTGTGATTTGACACTGTGACATGAATCAACTTGACTCACTGGCATCAAGTTCAAACCTGAAGGAAAACCTGTGGAGACTGAAGCTTCACTTCCTGAATCTGTTTGGAGTTTTTGAGCCTTGAATTGTGAACAAAGCAGAACTTTTCCAGCTAGATGTGTAACTTTTATAAAAACTATTTTGTTTGTTCATTTTTACATATTTGACAAACTGTCACTATGTAGAATGAAACCAGGTGTGGATTATTTTTATGGATCATGGATCTGTTTCATATACAGTCGATGTTTGTTACAGAGACTGGGACCTGATTTGGACCTCACAGGCTCCCGTCCTGCTCGTTTACACATCATAAAACATTTTAATCTCTCAGACATATAAATGGACGATCACTAACTTTAGATTCATCAATAATAAATCCACACAAACACCTGAATAATGAAACAAAAGGAGCATCTTCACACATTTAAATTTAGATTATAATTTCATCATTTCATTTCATTTCAAAGAACTTGTTTTATTTGTGCAAATTAAATTCATAAACTGACATCTGTTTTCACCACAACTGAGAAAAAGTTAAATATTTGACATAAATGTTGACAATAACTTCTGCACAATTTTCACATCTAGAAATTTGTTATAACTTTGAGCAAAACAAAAATAAAATATGAAACACATGAAAAAAACACATTTCCCTCAATGCTTTTGTTTGTCAATCCAATGACTATCATCTCAAAACTTTACTGTTTTATTGTGACTAACCAGAAAAAAAACTAAATGTTATATTCATATTATTTTGAAAAATAAAAATTAAACTTCACAAAATAAACCAGTGTATCACAAACAGTTATAAACTTAAAGCTGAAGAAACAGAATAAACATCTCGTCTTGTTGCTGCAATAATAAAGGTGAAAGTAAGAGGAAGCAACAAACCAGTTTTTATTAGACATTTACTCTAGTAAAACCATTTAATAGTTTTACATCCTGAAAGATATTTAATCAATATTACTCGTCCATTTCTTTATCGGTAGTTTGTGTTTTATGATTTCCATCCTTAAAAGGCATTTAAAGTGACAAACTTTTTTTATCTAACAGATGTGATGATTTTGTATTTTCCTGTTTTTTGGTGTCTTTGCATCAGTAGGAACATCAAATAATAAACATTTGGTTTATTAACTGTTGTGTGACTGAGACAAAACTAAGATTAATGTTTCATTTTCTTCTGTTATACATAAAACATCTTACTATCTCTGATAAATATTATATGATTCCAGATTTATAGCTGATCTGTCTGCAGGGATTAATTATGAAAAAGGTTCCTAAACTGTGCAGCTAAAAATTAACTCCTCTGAAATAATTAGTGAGTTTAATAAGAAAAAATAAAGGAATTTAACATGAAATAATGATCCATAGTTTAATTCCTGAAAATAGTTTTTTTTTATCTTATTTTCTTATTTCAAACCAGATGAAGTTTTACCTGAACTGCTGATTCATCCTGATATGGAGAAAAAAACGTTTCGTTTCAGTTCTGTGTCATTTTGTGTTGTTTTATTATTTCAGTGGATCATCATTGTGTTTTCTGTGGATTCGTGTCGTTTTCCTCTCCTTCAGCTTCCGTTAGGCTCCGCCCCCTCCCAGCTGCTGCTCAATCATTAGGCTCCACCCCCTCCCAGCTGCAGCTCATCCGTTAGGCTCCGCCCCCTCCCAGCTGCAGCTCATCCGTTAGGCTCCGCCCCCTCCCAGCTGCAGCTCTTCCGTTAGGCTCCGCCCCCTCCCAGCTGCAGCTCTTCCGTTAGGCTCCGCCCCCTCCCAGCTGCAGCTCATCCGTTAGGCTCCGCCCCCTCCCAGCTGCAGCTCATCCTTTAGGCTCCGCCCCCTCCCAGCTGCAGCTCTTCCGTTAGGCTCCGCCCCCTCCCAGCTGCTGCTCATCTGTAATGGCTGCAGCGTTTTCCAGGAGTCTACGTAGACCCGCTCTCTGGTTCCTCCATGGTCACGCTCATCTTTATTTTAACAAATTCTCCTTTTATGTCGTCCCTTATCGTCTTTATTGCTCTAGAATGCTGAAAGTCAACTGAGCTGCAATAAAATCCAGACAGTTCAGTTTTAGAAAAAAGTCATTGTTCCAAAAACTAAATAAAATTCAATCTTTTTTCTCATCTTACTTTCTTTCTGTCTTTAATTGTGATAGTTAAACGTTCACTTTAAGTATGCAAAGAAAATGTTTTGTCTACTGTTAAAGTTTTTGATGCTTTACTTACTCTGACTCTTCACTAAAATTTCCAAATGATTCTGATTCTCCTTTTTTTGAGTCCTTGCTCTTCTTCTCCTCATCACCCTTCTCCTTCTTTCCATCCTTCTCCTCCTTCTTACACCTGTAACAATAAAACAAAGACAATAAATTCATGCATGAATTGTTTTCTTTGGGACAAGAGAAATATTTATCTACTGAAGAAGCATCAACAGAAGCAGAGTTTATGTAGCAAACTGAAGAGTGGAGGCAGAATAAAGTTGTACTTTTTCTTTAAAAAAGCTGCTGCTGCCGCTGCTCCTGCTGGTCCAATCAGACCCAGAATCACCTTCCAGGTTTTACCTCCTGCTGATTCTGCAGAGGAAGAGGAGAAACACTGACCGTCTGCATCATTTATAAATCACTTTGTTTCATAAATAACAGAAAAGGTTCCAGCAGTTCGATCTTCACGCTGCTCTGCAGCAGCACAGAGAAATGATTCAGTTCCTCTGATCAGGAGGAAACATTCTCAGGCCAAGTCGTCTGAATCTGAAATAAAACTGTTTTTATTTCTTCATCTACATCCCAGGAAAATTAAATTTATCCCTCCACTTTTTAAACTAGTTAGAATCTCAGCTACATTTCTGTAGATTCAAACCAGTTTCTACAAACAGAGAAAGTAAATGAAATATTTATTTTAGTCTGTCGTAAAATGGAAGAATTCATGAAAATTATTGATTTAATCTGCTTTTAAAATGAATTAAAATATAATTATTTTGCTCCAACATGTTTAGTTATTTTCTGTGGTTCATCACCTCCTTTTTTAAAGGTTTCTGTCCTCCTGTTGCTCCTGGTTCTGATGCTGCAGCTGTAGGTCAGATCTGGACCATCTGGACCCGTCAGAGAGCTGCTGATGTCATAAAGCTTCTCCTCAGTCTGATGGACTGTGGTTCTGTTCTGCAGAGCCGTGTTGGATGGAGGCTCAGTGGACCAGGTGAGTTCAGGTTGAGGGTAGATCCCCTCTGAGCTGCAGGTGATCCTGTTTCCATCCTGATGGATCCTGATGTCAGAGACTGGAGCTGCAAACAGAAGAAAATGCATCAAAAACCAACAAACAGCAGCTGGAAAACATGAAATGTGTTTAACAAAATATTTCACCGTCTATTTTCAGGTTTATAAATGATTCTTTATATCCTGTGCTGCTGCTGATGTTGCATTTATATCTTCCCTCATCCTGGATCTTCACCTCCTTCAGCAGCAGGGAGGCGTTTCCTCTGGAGATCTGATCCAGGATCAGTGACGTCCGGCCCTGAAACTTCTGGTTCTGCTGACCCAGCTGGTCCTGGCCGTCATAGTAGGAGTGAACCACAGAGTCTCCAGCTGATGACGGGTTGGACCAGCGGATCACCGGACCAGAACCGGACTGGAACTGACAGGGCAGCAGGCAGCTGTGTCTGAAAACACAGGAAACCTCCAGATCTGCAGCAGGAAGCAGATGAAACTTTTTTAGGTTAAATTTTCATCAAATCATTTTCACAGTCATTAAATAAAGATGGTGCTGAACACCGAGGAGACACAGAGTCCTTAAATCAGCAGTTTTAGCCTGGGGACCACTTGCTTTAACTAGGCCACTCCTTTAAACGCTTTAAAATCCTGAAATCAGAGTAAACAGTGAGTGTGTCATCCTTCATCCTCACAGGAGAAAAACTTTGAACTTTTTCTCTCCATCAGCTGAGACTGAAGGAGAAGGAATCATAAAAATACTTCTGATCAACTTTAGGCAAAACTAACAACATTTAATCAACAAAATGACTCAATTTTCTGAAACGTTCATTTAACATTTACAAAGACATAAACAACTCTAATCTAGTTCAGTATTTCTGAACAGGTTTTAGGCAGAGAGCCGATTGAAGGAACATTTTAAAACTGTTGTTTGTTTCCAGGGTTTAACTGAGCAGCTTGTAAACAGCAAACTGGTTCTGCAGCTTCTTCCCTCCAACTGTGACACACAGAAGAAACGACTTCTTGTCACGTTTCATAAAATCTGAACTTAAGCTCATAAATTCATTTTTGACAGTAAAAAACTGAATCAGTTAATGAATCTGTTCTAAATCAATCATTGATCTTCCTGAAGCCACTGAGTTTCATTTCCCTTCATGGTTTATGTTATGATTAAATTAAACATGTGAAGGAAAAACTGCCCTCTGCCACTTTAAGGTTGGAAATGTTTTCATCTTTAACAGGTTGTAAAATAATTAGCATAAATCTTCAAATGTAGGAAACGTCACATCCAGATCCTTCATATCAGTTTTCATTAAACAAACAGGAAGTTTCCAGATGAATCTGTTAAGATTCAGTGATACATAAATAAACTGAAGCCAGAAAAACTTTACTTTGAATAAAAGAAAGAAAAACACATCTAAAAAACTCAAATATAGAAAACCATAAAGTGTAGAGTTTTTATTCTGGTGAAGAAGATTTGAATTAAAACACAACATGATTGAGTAAATATCAGAACCTCCAGCTGATAAAACTCTGTGTGTTTAAATCAGCTTTACTCAAAACTGAATGTCTACAGTCTGAATTCAGTAACTCAGGAGTTATGAGAGAAATCCTGAACTCATTTCACTGTTTTCCTCAGTGAAACATCGTCAGTGTTTCTGTTTCCTGTGTTTGTTCAGAAAAACACAACAAACCATCTTCATGCTGACATCAGAATAAGAAGCTGAATATTTAGACTCACCTGCTTCAGAACCAGCCAGCAGAGGAACCAGAACCAGGAAGGTTTTAAAGACGGATCTGCCTGCCATGTTCAGGATCAGCTGTTTACTGATCAGCTGTTTACTGATCAGCTGTTTACTGATCAGCTGTTTACTGATCAGCTGTTTACTCAGAGCTGCTTCATCAGAGTCGGTAATAAACCGACATGCAGAATGTTGAGACGCCACATTGTGAGAATTCCCGGTATTCCTCCAACATCACGGCTCCAGAACTCAACAACAGGAAGTTCTGTTCATCAAAGAAAATTCCTAACTAACCGAGGATCTGCCTGAAGGTTCAAAACAAGCTGTTCAAGTTCCTGTCAGATGATCTGCAAGTCCTGATCTGATGGATCTGATGGATCTGATGGATCTGATGGATCTGATGGATCTGATGGATCTGATGTTCTGCTCAGAGCTGAAATCCTGATCACTCAGGAGTTCTGGTGAACCAAACGGGTCGGCTTGTTCTGATGAAGGTTCTCCTGATCCGATCTGAAGGGACGAGCCGGATGAATTCAAACAGACGAGTTTATTTTCATCTGTAATAATGCAGACAGAATAACTGACATGCATGTGGAGCATTTGGCTGATTTCACCACAGGAGGATCTGAAGCTGCTTTATCCTCCAGAACCGGATTGATTCTGATCTGGTCTCAGTGAACATGGAGGTTCTGGCTGCAGGTTTAGAGAATTTCATCCCATCAACACACATTTAAACGTCTCTTTGACCAAAACCCTGCAGGGCTGAGATCCTGTCTAACGAGAGGAAGAACATTCAGGGATTAAAAACCAGGTGAATAATTATAATCTGGAATAAAAGATCCTGGGGTTTCATAACTGAGGCAGAGGAGTCAGACTTTTTCACAGATTATCTGTCTTATACTGTACCGTCACAACATATTGACAGATTTCACAAATATGTAAAACACTTTATTTATTATTTTTAATAAAAGTTGCATACTTCAGCTGTAGCAGGAGAAACTGGAAGTCGGACATGTTTAACGATTTCATTTCTAGATGAATTTCTTTTTGATGTTTTGAAGCTGTGATGGATGTTCAGTTAATCTTCAGCTGATTCTGTTTCTGTTTTCCACAGATTCTATCAAGTTGATGGTTTTTCAGCTGATTTATAATCTGACTCTGTTTCCATGGTGATCAGAGATGAAACAAACACAAGAAAAACATTTTATTCTGCCTGAACTATAAATCCACAGCTGGAGGTAAAGAAATGAAAAGCATGGCCAGTGATATGACGGACAGCGGCCCCTAGTGGACACATTTAAAACTAGCATATAAATGAAGAGAAGAACAGTTTGGACCTCACAGGCTGCCGTCCAGCTCTGAAGACACCAGATCAGTGCGTTCACACATCATTAATGTCAATAAAACGTTATTATCTCAGATATATTCAATTCAATTTGAATTAATTTATTAAATCTAGCATATCAAACATTTTTACATGTGAATGTAAAAACCCAACAATAAACCAATACAGACACATTTATAATGAAACAACAGTTGCATATTTACACATTTCAGATTATAATTGAATCGGCTCTTTTCATCTCAAAGCAACTTGTTGAAAAGTAAAAAAAAAAATTATAAACCTGAAGTATATAATTTAAGGTAAGGTAATAGGTAAGAAGCACCTATTATTATGTTTAGCTGCAATAAATGTCCAGAAAATAAGTTTCCCATAATCCAGTTTATATACAGCAAAACACATTTTAACACATATTTCCTTCATAAGCATTTAATCTATAAAACTTCTATTTTAGGACCTTCTGTAGTATGAAAGTTATTAAATCAATATTACCTTTATTTTCTTTCTAATCCCATTTTATGTCTCATAATTCACATTTTTAAAAGCAGCTAAAGTGATAAATATGACATTTATCTGATTAATACACGTCAGAGGATTTTTAAAAACTTCTCTGTATAACAAACATCAAACGATTAAAGGTACTTGGTTGATAAACATCATTAATGACGTATTGCCAATCTGACTGAGATAAATCTGAGATTAATGTTTCATGTTTTTATGTCTAATAAACATAATAAAATCTTACTGACTGATGAATATTAATATGTGATCAGATTTATTAATTATAAAATGGTCCCTAAACTGTGCAGGTAAAAAACGTTTCTGAGTGAACTAAGCACTTTGTTATTAAAAATATATTTTCAAGGCAGAAAAAAATAAATCACTTCAACATGAAATAATGATCTTAATTTACAGTTTTTATCTCTTTTCCTCCAAATGAAGTTCTTGAAGTTCATCAAAGTTTCATCGTCGTCCAGCTCTCTGCTGTCATGAACTTCAGTTCTGTGTCGTTTTGTGTTCAGTTGATTCTTCATGTTCTGGATCATTGTTGTGTTTTCTTGTCTTGTTTTCTTGTTTCCAGTTGTTTTTCTCTCCTTTCTCTTCCTTTAGGCTCTTGATAGTAAAATGTATAATGTTAGTTTTCAGTCAGTAAAGTGACAAATATTCACTTTAAGCATTTAAAAAGTATTTTATCCACAACCCTGAGAGTTTTGATTCTGTACTTACTGTTGGCCTTGTTGATATTCAGCTGATGCTGTTCCACATTTACTGTTTTTACTTTTCAGTCAAATGAAATAATAAAGCAGACAGAAAATGAATAAATGGCTTGTTTTGTTTAGGACAATAGAAATATTCAGTTCAGAGAACAACAGCAGTAAATTTAAAACAGAACATAGAAAGTAGTTTTACCTGCTACATTTACACCAGACTGTCACTCCTATGATTAGCCCTGCCACTGCTGCTGCAATCAAACCACCAATCAGCCCCTTGTGTGAATCTTCATCTTTCTGCACAGATTCTGCATAAAAAGAGATGGAAAAGTTTAATGTTACTGTGTGATTTAGCCAAACAGCAGCAGGACAGAGAGGTTATTAGGCTGTTTCACAGATGAGAAAATAATATTTATTATATAAAAGGTAAAGGAATGCCTTCAGTTATGTATCTGAAGAAAATTGTACTGTATTCTAATTAACTTGTTTCTGTTTCTAGATTTGTTATGTTTGGAAGTAAAACTTATTCTTCTGCCTCATTCTAACCAGTTTTTACTATCAGAGAGGAGAAAATAAAGATTTAGTCCTTTTCTGAACATAAAAAATATATTCAAAACTAAAACAAATATAAGCAGGTGTTCTGCATGGTTTTCTCACCTGTTATTTTATAAGTTTCTGTCCTCCTGTTGCTCCTGGTTCTGATGCTGCAGCTGTAGGTCAGATCTGGACCATCTGGACCCGTCAGAGAGCTGCTGATGTCATAAAGCTTCTCCTCAGTCTGATGGACTGTGGTTCTGTTCTGCAGAGCCGTGTTGGATGGAGGCTCAGTGGACCAGGTGAGTTCAGGTTGAGGGTAGATCCCCTCTGAGCTGCAGGTGATCCTGTTTCCATCCTGATGGATCCTGATGTCAGAGACTGGAGCTGGAAACAGAAGAAAATGCATCAAAAAACAAAGAAAATCAGCTGAAATAGACGTTAAATAGATGATATTAACTCAGTTCTACCTTCTGTCTTCAGGTTTATAAATGATTCTTTATATCCTGTGCTGATGCTGGAGTAACATGTATATCTTCCCTCATCCTGGATCTTCACCTCATTCAGCAGCAGGGAGGCGTTTCCTCTGGAGATCTGACCCAGGAACAGTGACGTCCGGTTCTTAAAGTTCTGGTTCTGATGACCCAGCTGATCTCTGCCATCATAGTAGGAGTGAACCAGAAGATCTCCAGCTGACAGTTTGATCCAGTGGATGAGTGGATCAGAGCCAAGCTGGATCTGACAGGGTAACAAGCAGCTCTGTCTGAAAACACAGGAAACCTCTGGATCTGCAGCAGGAAGGAAATATTTTAACTTCAGATTTCATGTTTAGGTTTTTCTGTCCAAATCAGCTTCATAATCATTAAATAACTAAGATGTTTTTCTTTCAGTCAGTCCAGACTGTTCATACTGTAAATGGTTACTAAAGGGTTAAAATGCTCCTGGTTGTTTGTTGGTCCAATAGTGACACCTGGTGGTCATTTGAGCTTTTATTTTGAAGTGCGGCTTGTTTTTTTGTGTGTGGAATTCGGTTTGAGGTTTAAATATGTAATACATTTGTTAAAAAAAAGCTCTCAAGGAATTTGAAGCAAAATTAACAAAATAACTCATACTAAATATATATTCTCAACAATCCTTTCAACATTATAAGTTTATTATAAGCCTGGCGGCCTGCCATGCTTTCCTAGATCCTAAATCCGTCCTACCAGAACACCGGCGGCGCGCAGACCAATCACACCGCTGGCGCTTCTGCTCGCTCCCACTGCTTGATGAAGTTTACCTCAGCGCGGATCTCGCAAGTACGCAAGCCTCCTTTCCCTTTCACAGGCTGACCTGTATGGATATTTACATCAACCACTTATGTGGAATTATGTCTCTTTGGCAAACTTCACATCAAGGTAGGAGTTTAAACACCACTCTGGTTTGCTCTGGTTGTGCAGCTCTGCGTAGGGTTGCCACCCATCCCTTAAAATACGGAATCTTCCCGTATTTGGCTGTTAAATGTTGCGTCCCGTATGGGACGGGACGCGATTTGTTCCATATTTCTATAAATATCCGATAGATACCCTATCACACACATATCAACACTAAGTGTAACAGTAATAACCAAAATAAAACAGGAAATATTAAGGTCAGCTAAATTCTCGTGGTGGGAGCTAAAGGACCCCAGAACGTTACGGACCGACGCTGTTGTCACGGTTGCCTAGAAACGGAAACTACGCAGCTGCGGTGAGCCGCTATCAACCAGCATCGTTTTAAAACGTCCTCGACCCGATTCTCCGACCTTAGAAGTAAAACCTCTCGTAAAGACACAGACGTGAGAAGGAAAACTCAAATCCCAGGCTGAACATGTTAGTGAGGATAAATAAAGTCAATTAAAACAAATGTGTCCGTCATGGCGCAGTTTGCTGATGGACAGAATGGATCAGGACCAGAACACAGCAGACCCGGTTAGAACCTAAAGAACCAGAAATCAGCATCTCTTCATCCTCAATCATCTCCTGAGGCTGATATGGTTCAGAACATTTTGCTATGATTAGCAAAATGTTCTGAACCATTTGCATCCCCAGAACCAAACGAGGAGAAGCAGCATTCAGTTTCTATGCACCACAGATTTGGAACAAACTTCCAGAAAACTGTAAAACAGCTGAAACACTGAGAGCCTTTAAATCTCAACTTAAAATCTGTTTAGAGTTGCTTATGGCTAAATTAGTATTAGAGTGGGTTTTGATGTCTTCGGTGTTTTTAATGTTTTTATCTTTACTTTTTATCTATTTATTAGTTTCTTTTTATTTCTCTTTCTCACTGTCTACGTTTTAATGATGTAAAGCCCCCGGAAAACGTCCCAGTTAAATACGTTTAACTAAAGTCCTACAGGGTTTAGAGTCCCAGTTCACGGCGTTTCAAAACCCAGAGGTTGGAGTCCTTGTCAAACGGTGTTTTTGACTAAAGTCCCAGAGGGTTGGAGTCCCAGTTAAACAATGTTTAACTGAAGTCCTAAAAGGGGTTCAGTTTTAATGTTTTTATCTATTTTAATCTTTTTCAAAATGTCTTTTTCTTTCTCACTGTTTATTCTATGTCACATGCTGCTTTCATTTTAATTATGTAAAGCACTTTGAAATGCCTTGCTGCTGAAATGTGCTATACAAATAAAATTTGATTGATTGATTGATTAAGTTTCTTATTGTGGTTTTAGTAGACTGTTATGGTTTGATTATAAAATAATCAATTATTTGCTTATTTAATGTATAATATCAGCCAAAATAATACAAATGACCATTTAAAGAACAAATCATATTAAGAGATTAACAGTAAATACATAAATATCTCCTACTTTAAAAGATTTGTTAGGGTTTTCTGTTTATTAAGAAATGTTGACATATTTTATTAATTCAGTGTTCAGTGGTCATTTAATGTATTATTAATGTCAGACACAGACCTGCAGCCCAGGGGCGGTTCTAGATGGGGGCCAACGGGGTACAGAAGAAATTATGCTAAATAAATGTCTCATGTTAATATTCAGAGGTGGATTTTTTTAACCTTCACAATTTTACTTTAACAATGAATTTAAAATAATAGTGCTGCACTTTTAGATTCTATATAGGATCATAGTTTCCATCTACTAGATCAAGATCTGCAACCTGAATCTCTGGAGACACAAGTGGCTCTTTGGCTTATTTATTATATCAAATGATGAAATGTTGCTCTGTTTTTTTCTTTCATTCTTTTTTAAGTGTCCCAGTGAAATAACACTGACTTTCCTGACTCCTGTGGTAAATTTGGTCTAGAACCAGCCTCCAAGCCTAACTATTGATTTCTATAAATATTTCAGTAATATTCTTTACAGTACCAGAGTTTTCACATAACTTTTATACTTTTGGCTGTCTGAGGACACATTGTGATTATTAAATTAGATGTTATGATCAGTTACTCAGTATTTGAACAGTTTACCAAATACATTTACACTTGCTTAATTAAACATGTTTAAGGTGTGCTAATCTGATTAGAGTACAATTTTGGAGGCGTACTCTAAGTATGAACGATTGCTCTATGGATCACTTTTTTTACAGGTTTTGTTGGCTATAGTTGCCTTTATTTGGAAGTAGTTTGACGGCCTGTGACCACCGCCACGATGACCAAGGCCTCAATATGTGGGTTGTGGTTTGCCCCTGCGCCACCACAGCACCCCCTCTGGATCACTTTTTAAAAACAAAAAACACTGCCATAAATATTGTCTATCCCACCCCATAAAAGCAGGGTGACACGCCGTGGTGGGCGTCCCTTATTTTTATTTCTGAGAGGTGGCAACCCCAGCTCTACATGAACCGCAGGAATAACTTATAGTCACTTTCAGAGATGCATGTTGAGTGAGCGGTGAGAATGATTTATATTTGTGAACAAAGAATTATGTGGGCCGTTTACATCTCAACATGCTGCCCAGCTTGGCCTTGTCTTCCTTGTAAAGTTTATGTCTATGTTCCCGGTTGGCTGGAGTGTTAGTGGTTAACGAACCAGCGATAACCTCAACATGCAGGTTGAGCCCGGTGAGGAGCTTTCACGGTCGCCTCGCAGTCACGCATCACGCTGATTTTATATTATTTTATTATTATGTTTAGTATTATTTTTCACTACACCAAACCAAACCTTATCAGATGCTTAGCTACTGAGTCAGCCAGAGTTAATGCGCGCGGAGATCAGAAAAGCTCAAACAAACCAAAACAATTTCTGTGACGCTTATTAAAACCTACAGACTCAAAATGGAAGAGCTACAAAAACCACATTAGCAGCATTGAATTAAATCTCCCGTTTGTTGCAGCAGATTACCTCATCATGCAGGGCCGGTCCAAGGCTGTATGAGGCCTGGAGCAGAATCTGATTTAGGGGCCCCTTTTGGTGCTAAAAACATCAGCAGCTCTAACAGATTCTGTGTTGGATTTAATCTGAGAGAGGGGGAGTAGTTTAATTGGCCAGCCTAAAAAGCCATAAATTATAATTGCAGTTTACTAAATTGTATTTGTGAACAAACAGCTCAAATTTAAAGATTAAACTCACAGCATTAGATTGTTGCTATGGTAACAAAACAATTTAACTATGAATATTGTTCTTTGAACTTTTACAAAGTAAACTTGCCAGCTCCTTAAAATCTTACATTTAAATGTTAAGCAATTTAAAATCTTTAATTTATGTATGCTGAAATTTAATCAAATTTAGCAGCATTGATCATTTCATTAAACAAGAG
This sequence comes from Poecilia mexicana, assembly GCF_051168715.1. NCBI lineage: Eukaryota > Metazoa > Chordata > Actinopteri > Cyprinodontiformes > Poeciliidae > Poecilia > Poecilia mexicana. The sequence goes on from NW_028263384.1 coordinate 2,077,901, forward strand.
TTATATTTATGCATCTGTGATGAAATATTAGCATTTATGGCCCCTGAAGCTCTTGGGGGCCTGATGGAGCTGCTGACTTAATTTGCATTAAACAGAAGTGGAAATAATTGATATTTATTTTAATTGTATTTTTTTTTTTTTTTGATTTGTTGTTTTTAAACTAGTTGTGGGTTTAAGTAATGTTTCAATGGTGATGTTTTCCCATAACATACAATTATCCAGTAATATTTTTACATTTCCTGTCACCTTGAGATCTTTTAATGAACATGGTGGACTGCCTCCGCCTCGGCGCCCCGACCACCAGGCTTAGCGAGTTTTCTGGGGGAAACCCTGAATCCACTATATTGTAAATTATAAAAAGATATATTAATTTAGTGAAATATTTAAGAACATTTTCAAGAACTACAAACTGGAATAACTTCAGATGATTTAAATAATCAGAAAACAGGATTTAATTTTAAAGGTAAAACATTAAACTACTTTCCAAACAGGAAGTTTTAGAGCTGTGAGTTTAGATGAATGTAAGGAAACTGGTTCTGTTGGTTCAGATACTTGGAAAGAAAAAATGTCTTCAGTCGTGTTGGATAAGATTTCACTGAGAGCTCAGAGTTTAATCTTTTATTTTAATGCTAAAGATCTGAATGAAGTAAAGACACATTTATAAATGGATCTGAATCCATAGTTTGATTTTACTTCATGACTTTGAGCCAAAATGAAAAATATTTGGCCTTTTTCTGCTTAAAGTGAAAGTAAAGAAAATGCTCCATCTGTCAGGTTAATGTCTTTGTCTTTACCCAATTATAAAATTATGTATAGTGTATCTCATGTCACATTTGGTTCCCTATTATCAGTGTCAATTAAAGAAATAGGAAGCCGAAAGAAAAACTTGTATTTATTTAAAAAGGAAAAAATATACTGAACACACCCACTGAAGTTTTTTATTCTTATTCTATGCAGTTTGAAGGTTTTAGGTCAGTTTGACACAATTTGAATTAGAAATAATGTGGGAATATTTTTAATATATAGTTTAAAAGAAACTTGTTGAGCAGAATAAGTTTCTTTTGAGCAAAACATTTATCTTATCCTCACTATGAGCAGCTGAATGAAAATCAGACCCAAACTTCCAGCTGATGAAGCTCTGTGTCTTTATTTAGTCGATTCTGAAATTAATCAGGTTTACTTTATAAAGCAAAGATTTTCTTTTTTAAATATCTACAGTCAAACTTTAGAAAGTGATGGTAAGAAATGAATCCTTCTTCAGTAATCTCATTATTTTATGCTAATATAATAACGATGTTTCATGAAACATCATCAGTGATTCTGTTTCCTGGTTTTTGTTCATCAGGTTGAAAACCAGAAGAAAATCACAGCAAACCAACAAAGAACAATAAATGTTTAACTCACCTGATGCAGAAACAGACAGAAGAAAAAACATGAACAGAAATGTTTTACAGTAAAATGTTTTAAAGTAAAATGTTTTAAAGTAAAATGTTTTAAAGTAAAATGTCTCTGCCATGTTGTTGTTGATCAGACATATTCGTAAGTGTCCACAGGGAGTGTCACAGAGACTGAAACCTGTTGTTTCAGTCTCTGTGGCTGAAACAACAGCCACAGTGTTGTAGGTCCACATTCCAGTCAACTGTAAGGCTCAGTCACATTTTAGTTCCAAAAGAAACATCAGGAAGTTGGAGTTTTAGTCAAAATAAATTTCTATCTAATCAGGTAATGACAGATTTATTTCTTGATAAAACATTTTAGTATATTAAAAAGTTCACTTTATTCTCTTTAATAACTGCATCATAAAAGTATTTTCAAAACAAACACTGTTAAAACACAACACCACCATGACCACAAGATGGCAGCCTGGGACTCCCAACATAATTCATGTTTTGGTTCACTTGCTGGTTTAGGACAAATAATCCTTAACTAGAACTTGTTCAAAAATCAATTCAGTCAGATGTAAATTAATATATATATATATATATATATATATATATATATATATATATATATATATATATATATATATATATATATATATATATATGGTGGGACGGTGTTCCACCCTCCCCCACTCTGCACACCAGGTGCGGCCAGAAGAGCACCATTGATTGGTGGGCGGGGCAGATGGCTTTATAGCTGAGCAGGCTGGTGCAAGGTGGTGCAAGGTCTTTGTTTCTCCTGCTGCATGTCAGCTGCCTGAGTGGTTTGTGTTCTTGATCGGCTCATCTGAGATCCGTTGCTCTGCTGGTTGTGGCGTGCGGCTTCCGTCTAGTCCTCACCTGCTGATCCGCTTCCTCCCTGGGCAGGCTGTGTTTCCGCTCTTGGGCACCTGATTGTGTTTTTGGAGCTGCAGCGCTTTGGACGCTCTGCTGTCTTGTCTTGCCGGTGTTTTTTTTTTGGGCCGCTCTCAACTGAACTTGTTGCTGGTTGGGCAGGCTGTGTGGGCGGGGCATTACTCCTCTGGCCCCATCGAAGGGCATTTGGAACTGGAGAACGACAATTTGTTCCATTGCTTTAAGTGTTTGTGTTTATAGAAATTATGTGTTTGCTTTCTTTTGCATTGAATGTTTTATTTTTTTGAAAAACTGAAATTTTCCTCACCTCATATCTTTTCTTTTCAGGGACTGAGTAGTAGGCCTGAAGCCATGTTTTAAAAAGAGAAATGTTTTAAGAAAATTGCTAATAAAATATTGTGTACTATTCAGTTTGTGTTCTGGTGCATCTTGTACCATACTTTTTAAAAGAACCTCCCCCTACTGGTCACATGCATAACATAGGTCCTCACAGTGAGAGGTAAAATACGTTCATACAGCTGAACTGCATCTCTGCTGCCTGCATGATCAAATACTCAGCAGTCACTCTGCGCTCACCGTGAGGGAAAAACTGCAGCTCTTTCTGCTTGAAATATCCAAAGTTTCTCTCTGAAAAAGTGCAAACTTATTGTTTACTCACAAAATTAGCACCAATAAATTTATTTATTAAGATCCCATTAGCTGCAGTAGAACTACAGCTATCCTTTTTGAGGTCCAACAGAATTATATTTACAATAAAAAACATAAAACAAAACAAAAAGCAGATATATTAGAATGTACAAATTATTCTGTTCTACACAGATATACATATATTTGTTTCTTTACATTATACCACACATTTACACATGGATATTATATTTACATACCATCTGTTAAAATAATAAAAGGTGAATTATGAAGGTAAATAGAAAATTCAACTTACTCTACAATTAATACGGTATATTAAGTAGCATATGAATAATGTTTCCCAGCTCATTTGGCTTTATTAAATGAAATGTTTAATAGATATAAACTGTCTTCTGTATTTGAAATTAAAAATAGACATGATTAGAAGTAATCAGGGGGGATTATAGCAAATCTAGCAACTGCAGCTGTGAGATTTTAAATTATATTTTTTCTAATTTATTGTAAAAGCTGTGTTTTAAACATTATGTTGGTGTGGTTACAGTAGACAGAGTGGAGACGGAAACACCATGGATTAGATGCTCTATTTAGACAAAACTGAGGCAAGTAAAGTTTTACATCTGGAGTTGACTTGTTGGACAAAATAACAATAATCTGAAGCTCACTTACTGTAGGTTTTTAAATTCAGAAATGCTACAATGGGTCACACACTATACATTTTAAAAAAGGAGAAAAACTGTAAAATAATTTCAGAAAGGCACTTTTTTTGTCCAGAGGAAGAAGGAGGAACTTGTTATCCTTGAAGGGTCGCTGTTGTCTCTTCACAGTCATCTTTGGATTTGGTTTTTCTTTTATTATCTTCAGAATGAAAAAATGAACATGAAGAGGAATATGATCACAACTTTACAATAAGTTCATGTCATTATTTTCCACTATTTCTTGAGTGAGCCATAGAACATGAAAATGCTACCAACACAATCCCACACATAGCGAAGAACACGGCAATGATTGTTTCTTCTCCTACGTTCCCTGAAACAGAAGCAGAAAAACAGAGTGAGAAGCAAAAACAAATCCACCTATAACAAATATTAAAGATACTCATTTCTAAAATAATTTAATTAGGATGTCTTACATATCAGGAACCTGGTGACCTTGTTGCTGCGGGTTCTGACGGTGCAGCTGTACATCCAGTCAGATCCTCCGTCCGAAACCATCAGAGAGCTGCTGATGTTGTAAAGCTGCTGCTCGGTCCAGTTGACTGTAGATGTGTATTTTAAAATGGTTGTGAATGGAGGGATGGTGGACCAGGTGAGTTCAGGTTTAGGGTAGATCCCATCTGAGCTGCAGGTGATCCTGTTTTCTACCTGCAGGATGTTTACTACAGAGACCGGAGCTGCAAACGAAACACAAGGAGCAGCAACGTCAGACCAATCTGACCAGAAACAAACAACAATCCTATATAACAGACATAAACTGAGGGTAACGAGACTTTCTCTCAGTTTTTCCTGACAATGATTTGAAAAGTATTAAAAATCTTGACATTGGAGGTTTTTAAGCACATGGAGGACCATCGTCCTTGGAGAAGCTCCAGGCCGACTACTGGATAAGAGTTGAAACATCTTCAGAAAAAAATGAACAAAAGTCCAGTTGCCCTTAATTTAAACCTGTTGTAGTAGGTATCAACCTGTTGGCATATTTTACCATCTACATTTAGGTAAACATTTAATTCTTTTCTTCCATTCTTGGTGCTGGCATAGCATTTGTATTTTCCTTCATCCTGAACCTTCACTCCTGTCATCAGCAGTGAAGCATCTCCTCTGGAGAGCTGCTCTTTGAAAAGTGACGTCCTGTCTCTGAAGTGTGGGTCCTGGTGGGTCACTTGGTTGTTGTTATTGTAGTAGGAGTGGGCATGAGTCTCTCCATCCGTCATGTGAATCCAGTGGACGACGGAAACAGAGTCCATGTGAAACATGCAGGGTAAAATGCATCTCTGATTGTACACACAGGTCACCTCAGTATCTGTAAAGATGAAAGGATGAAAGTTATGGATGGTGGTTTTTCAGTCACATTGTGAGGCATCATGACAGTGAGGTAGAGAACCTTCCTAAACTTTATCCTTTCATCCATTGTCTTCTGCTTATCTGGGTTCAGGTGCAACGGAAAATGTTATAATGTGCTCTTCACTGCTCCTTTGCTTTATACTATCTGAAAAGATTGGTCAGCTGCTCTCACAAAGACCTTTACAGTGTCACATAACAGCAGGAGATCGGTCCTGGATGCTCCACCTAAGTGTTACTTTTCCATACTGAGAACTAATCAGGTTCAAAGCAGATTCTCCAGGCAGCCTCCTCTATGGACAACAAAGATACAGTTTGCATGTAGGAGTTTTCATCCATTTGACAATGGCTATACTTCCACCAAAACCACAACGTATCCAAAAACCATCTAAACAGATTCCCTCAGCACGTTGGCTCCATATTGAAATTCTGTCCAGACAGGTTATTATCAGAATCGGGGACAAAAGGAAACCTTGACAAAGTCCAACTCTCACCAGAAACAGTCTAACTTATACCAGAGATACAGACTAATCTTTAACACCAGACAGTAAAATCAAGGGACCTGGAATTCCTTAAGAACCTCCTTAGAAATCTCCAAGGAAAACTGTCAAACATCTACGTTCACAAAATACACCTTTCATCTTAAAAATCGAGCCTGCTGTGTGAAGTGTTGATCCAGTATTTCTACAAATAAAAATAATTAATGCAAATAAAATGGGGCTCAGAAACAGTTAAGTAAATCTATCTTACACGGACAAATCCTCAGCAAGACGTTAGAAAGGATCGTCTCCTGTTCATTTTGGACTTCACATGTGTAAATCCCCTCATGTGCAGAAGATAAGTCCTGTAGAGTGAGATCACCAGAGTCTGAGACCTTCTTCACATGTTTCCTCCATGCAGCATTGAAGGAGACGCCACTCTCCGTCTGCAGCAGGATGATCTGACTGTGGTTGAACTTCCACATGAAGCTGGACAGAAACATGTTTGACGAGGTGCATCGGATTGTTTCTGGATTTTTAACATCGGTGGAAACTACAACAATAAAACACAACACAGAGTTAACATTATCATAAAACAACAGGAAATATATTTAAGTGTATTTGTGTATTTTTTTGTTTGGAACATTTTCTAACAGAGGAGTTTGCACATGCTGCTGCTAGCGCCACCTATAGGTCAGACTGTTCAAATATCATCCCAGTGAGTGTTTAATCACTGATAGTCTGATAAGGTGAACTTGTCTCTTTTATTTGAATCTTCTTTTCTTTTCTTGCCAATAAGTTATATAAAATGTTTCTAGATGTCCTGTTTTTTAAAGCTAATTGTAGCTAAACATGATTAAAACATAAAATCATTTCATTTAAAAAATAAAAATCTTTTTTCTGCTCCAGCAGTCAGTGAACCTCTGTGGTTCATAAACAGTTAACATTGTTATTTAAATTTTTTTGGACGTGAAATAAATTGTTTATTAGATTATTTTAGTTCAGTTAAACATTTCAGTAAATCTGAATTTAATCTAAATATAACTTTTTATTTATTTGATCAGTTGTTTATGTATCTATTTATCAGTCAAATGATGTAAATCTTATTTTGTGTCGATGCTTTCTGCATCTTACTTGGTTTGTTGACGATCATTTTGATCGTGTTGCTGTTGGTGCTGACGGTGCAGCTGTAGGTCAGATCAGAGTCTGAAACTGTCAGAGAGCTGCTGATGTTGTAAAGCTGCTGCTCGGTCCACTTGGTAACAGATGTGTACTTTAAAGCCGTGTTGGATGGAGGCTCAGTGGACCAGGTGAGTTCAGGTTGAGGGTAGATCCCCTCTGAGCTGCAGGTGATCCTGTTTCCATCCTGAGAGATGCTGACTGTAGAGACTGGAGCTGAAAACAGAATAAAAAGAAATCAGGAACATGACTGGAAATAAAGAACGCTCCTAACAAAGATGTTTTACGATGTACTGCTAGGTAGATAAATACTTCTTTGTTTCCATGCTTGGTGCTTGTAGCACCTGTTTAAACCCCTGACAGCTGAGCTCCTGTCATTGGGACTCTCAAACCCCTCCAGTTTTTTAAAACTTATATTTTTATATTTTATGTCTTACAAGCAGTACTATGGTAAAGTCTTTCATTGTTGCCACCCACAAATGTGTCTGCATTTTACAGCCAATCAAAATGAAGCCTTTCTTTATTTCTTTGTCAAAAATGTTAATAATTCCAGGGGAGACATTAGAAGAAGCGTCAGACTGAAGTGATGTGATCTGGGCTGCTGCTAACCTGGTTTTTTAAAAATCTGTGTGATCTTGTTGCTGCGTGTGCTGATGCTGCAGCTGTAGGTCAGATCAGATCCTCCGTCTGGAAATATCAGAGAGCTGCTGATGTTATAAAGCTGCTGCTCAGTCCACTTGAAAGAAGTTGTGGATTTTAAATCCGTGTTGGACGGAGGGACGGTGGACCAGGTGACTTTAGGCTGAGGGTAGATCCCCTCTGAGCTGCAGGTGATCCTGTTGTCTACATGGAGGATGTTGACCTCAGAGACTGGAGCTGGAAACAAAACCAGAAAACAGCAACTTCAAAGCAACTGATTAGAAACAAAGAACAATCTTAAGTAATATACTTTACCATCTACATTTAGGTAAACATTTAATTATTTTCTTCCTTTCTTGGTGCTGGCATGACATTTGTATTTTCCTTCATCCTGAACCTTCACTCCTGTCAGCAGCAGTGAAGCATCTCCTCTGGAGAGCTGGTCTTTGAAAAGTGACGTCCTGCCTCTGAAGTGTGGGTCCTGGAAGAAAAGCTGATCTTTGTTGTAGTAGGAGTGGGCATGAGTCTCTCCATCCGTCATGTGAATCCAGTGGACGACGGAAACAGAGTCCATGTGAAACATGCAGGGTAAAATGCAGCTCTGATTGTACACACAGGTCACCTCAGTATCTGTAAAGATGAAAGGATGAAGGTTGGTGGTTTTTCAGTCACAAACTTTTGTGTGAGGCATCGTGACAGTTGAGGAGAGAACCTTCTTAAAACTCCTTCAGGACTCTTTCACTCTCACTTCAGGCTAATGGTTCTGCATCAAGGTGAGTCCAACTACATCTAACCAGAACCTCTCATCCTCTCAGACCAGCTCAGTTTCCCACAGAGGTTCCACATCCTGAGATCCAGGTTCTGTAGCCGAGGATCAGACCACCATCAGCCTTTTGTCACTGCCGTCCCACATTAGAGCCTGACCTCATAGTCACTGTGTCTGAGCCCAAAGTAAACCATGCATATTATTTTAATTAAGATTTTACTGCTTTCCTTTCTAGACTGCTGTTTAAGTAAGCAGTATAATTTCTCAAGTTTTTAGCTTTTGTTTAACGTCTTGCAGCTCCATCTTGTTGCTTGTTGTAACCGCAGGGTGAGTCAGGTGCAAATCATGTGGGATCCTCTCCACTCCTCTAGCAGAGCAGGCGGAGCTGCACTTCCTGCAGTCTGATGAACGTCTGCATGTTATTTACTTCATTTACTTCCTCAGTAGGTTAAACTATCTGCTGCTCTATTTACACTAGAACAAGTAGTTAAATAACTTTAGAGCATTATTGACTCAAACAGACCTCTCCTCACACATACATGTTCAAATGTACATAATCCAAAAGGTCAAAGGTCATATTCACACATATTCATATTTCATGAGGTAAAAGGAAATACATCAGAGCAGTCATACAAAGCAATAGACAGGTTCTGCAGTGAATTATTTCTGTTCTCATTGTTCTTTTAATCACTTTGTGAAAATGTTTCCCAGCCGGTTCAGCAGGACTCAGGAAAACAAGCAGATCATTTAATCTGCAGATCAACTCTCACAGTTTTTAGTGTAATTCACCTCACTTTATTTATACAGCTCCACTTGTTATCTCAAGGTGTTTTACAATAAATATATACATAAAGAGTGTGCTATTTAACTTGAATATTTATTATTGTGTATGTCAGGACATCTAAAATACATGTTTTATTTTACATTAGCATCACTATCAGCTTGTTGTGTTAGAAATGTGTCTTTGAAGAAACTGCTTTAGTTTTCACCTTTAAGCCACAAACATGTTGGTTTAATGCTGACTGAGGGTTTGAGGTTAAAATGCGTAAATTATGTAGATTTACTACAACAGTGATGGACTGTAGCCAAATATTTTCTACTAGTAAACATCCACTGTTCAGATTTGATGGATCAAATCAGAAATAATTTAAATTTCAATTGTAAAAATTATTATATTTTCTTTTATCTGGTTTGGTGTGTTTGAATGTCACAGATTTCACCCTTCACTCTTACATCATGCAATTTTTATACAGGATTTATAAAATGTCCCAAATCTTTGTTTTTGACTATGCATGTAAATTAATATCATATTTGGTTTCTTTTTTTTATTTAAAGTCTGATTCATTAATTTTGCTTCCTGCCATATTTTTGATTCTTGCTTTAAAAATCAAACTGTTAACATGAGAGTAAAATAAAATGATAAATATTTCACTCACCTGCTCGGATAAAATCAGAGCCCAGAAAGTCCAGAAACAGAAACCAACTCGTCTCAGTCATGGTTCTGAATGAAACCTTCTCCTTACAGTTCCAGCAAGCAGGAAGGATTGAGGCACAACTTTCCTTTCATGCTGTTTTACATTCCACTTATGATTAAGCCTTCAAACTGAATACATGGGCAACAGGTTGAGCTGCCTGTAGTTTGCTCTCATGCATAAGGATCCATTATGAGTCTTATTTTAGTTGGAAAACAAACTAAAATAAAAAAATCAACTGATTGAACTCACTAAGGCACATAAGAGTTTCACAGAAAAAGAGCAACAGACACTAAACACATACATATATCTATCGATCGATCGATCGATCGATAGATAGATATATCACAGTGTTTGGCTGTACGTTGTCGCCATGGTTCCCATCTCTATGGTGCAGGTTGGTCCCTCCCTGTTGGTCCTTGTGTTTCCAACATCGACCCTGGAGACCAAGACAGGATGCATCTACTCTTCATCATGTTAACCTTCATCCCTTCTGTGTGAATGAAGATATGTGTTCGTGTTTAAAATTTTTCATTTAGCTTTTATTGAACACCACAACTACAACTCTGAAGCAAACACAACAAATTTATATGAAATAGCAGAAAGAAGAAAAAAGCCTTCATCCCACTGATAGTCAAATCACACCAAGTTTATTTGTATGTCATATTTCAGCAATAAGGCAGTTCAATTTTATTTACATGATAAAACTATAACAATAAAAAAACAAAAAAGAAGCTATATATTAAAATAAAGAGAATGTTATCCAGACTAACAATTTATGTTGTCATTGTTAATTAAAAGCAGCTCTAAACAGGTGGAGTTTTAGCTTTGATTTAAAAAAGAAGTCAATGTTTCAACAGTTTTTCAGCTTTCTGGAAGTTTGTTCTAGAGTACATGAGAAGCTGAATGCTGAATAAATGATTCATTTCTTCCGCTCTCTGTGCTGCTGTAGCAGCTGTATCTTCCTTCATCCTGGATCTTCACTCCTGTCAGCCTTAAGGAGCCGTTTCCTCTGGAGATCAGGTCCTGAAACAGAGACGTCCGACCTTTGAACTGCTGGTCCTGCCGTCCCAGCTGGTCCTTAGTATCATAGTAGGAGTGGACATTATGTCCTCCTGATGTTATGAGATCCCAGTGGATGATTGTATCTGAACTGGGATCAACATTACAGGGTAAAATGCAGTTCTGTCTGAAAACACACGTCACTGTGGGATCTGCAGGACGAGATAAAATAAAACCAGATGTTTACATACAGAAAACAAAGATGTTTGCAGTTTTTTTTCAGTCTAAAGTTAAATTAGACTAAACATTTCTTGTCTTAGAATTGCCAAAATTATTTCTATTTTTGAAATAGAAATAATGCTAAGCTCGATGAACATTTTTAGTTTGGCTTCTCGCTGTAGGAGGATGATGAAACATTTCCTGCTTTTCTTTTGATCATTTTTTAAAATGATCATTTTTGAGGAACTTAAAAGTTTAGAGATAAAAGATGAATGTATCTATCTGATGTTTATTTCAGAATGGTGTATCCTTGAAAGTTCCCTTTTTAATCAGTTTTTTTTATTAAATACTTGTCATTTATAAATAAATTTCATTTGACAATCAAAAAATGCATCCAAAAGAATTTAATTGGAATTAAATTAGTCTTACTGGCTCATTTACCGTTATGTAAAATTGTTTGAATATTAACTGAAATGTATTATTTTATTTATGTACATTATTCGATTTAGTTACAGCCTAATTAAAAAGTAAAGCTGAAACAAAATCATAGTAAGACATTGACAAAACAGTAAATAATTTTTAATTTAATAAAATTTCTCCTTTCAGTTGAAGTAATGAACGGTATTTAATCTTTGAGTTGTCTTCACAGTAAAACTGTATTCCCAGCACTATGTGACATGTTTACATCATTTAACTTTAGATTAAATATGTTGTCTGAGTAAATTCAAATCTATTGTAATTTAAATTAAAATAACATGAGCTGTTTTTAAAAAAATGATATATTCCAGCAATAAATACACCACAGAAACCATTTGAAGCAGCTTAAATTGAATTTTATTCATCGGTTTGCCAAAACGAATGACAGTATTTGAATTTACAACAGTTTACAGTGCTGATCTACTGTACAAGAGAATAATATTGTAAATCCCACATTCAAAGAAACAAAAAGAATCAATTTCTTTTATTTTACAGAAGATTAAAAGGATTGTGTATAAAAATATTTTTTATTTCATCAAAGCAACAAGAATGAAGAAAAGAAGAGCATTTAATAGGACAAAATACTGAATCCATATTGAAGCACAGAAACTCTGCTGTTGTCACTTTGAGCAGGTTGAAATAAATTTTACACCCAGAGGTTAAGATTCTTCTTTCTGACTGATGGCAGCAAAATGAGATCAGCTACATGGCAGAGGAGTCGATTCACATCTCCACTGGCATTTAGTGAATGTTTATAAAATCACCTCATCATTACAGATACATTTATTTACACCAGATCTTTCAAAATTAACATTAGCATGATCAATATAAAGGGACAAATGCTTCACTCTGCTTGTTTTGGTTTTATTTTGTAAAAAGAAGTGTCTTGATGTTGGTAGTGGAGAGGTGGACCCAACTGCAGAGAGGCAGAGGCAGCAGCTGAGCTTTTTTGATGATTTAATGTAGAATGGTAGAAATGATAATGGGCATTTACAAAAGATTCAAATACAAGGTAGCAACAAAAATAAATCCAAAAGAACATCAAACAGGGAAGCAGAGAGGACTGAGGTAAATGAACATGAGGATCTGATGAGGAATGAGAGGCTTAAATACTGGGAGGTAGAGAGCTGGACAAAACCAGGGCTGATGAGCTTAATTTACTGCAGGTGGGAGTGGTTGGCACAGGAGCAGACTGAGGGGTGGGGAGAAGGTGGCACAGGGCAGAAGATCTGCTGGGGAAAACAAAAGGGAGGAAACGGGGAGCTAAAAAAAACTTCTGATACAAACATTAAGAGTAAAGAAAATCTGATGAACTAGAAGAGAAAGACATGAAGGAAACCATAACAGAACCTAAAATGAAACATTAAAAACTAAGGAACATAGAGCTAGAGAAAAAGAAACAACCTAACTAGAATTACTAAAGAAAGACTAACTAAAGTGTCAAAATAAGAATTAGAAACACTAAACACAGTACGGGGAAACTAGAAGGATTTGACTGGAACTACTAAAGAAAGGTAAACCTAAACTCAGACATGTAAGAATAACTGAATCTGGGGTGATGAAATAACTAAGAAATAAACATTACTAGAAACACTACATGGAGGCTGATATAAGGAATAGCTAGAAGGATTAAATAAAAAATAAACTATCATTAAACAAACCTCGACATAGACTCAGACATACAAGAATAACAGAACCTAAGGTAATTAAAGAACTAACCTAACTAGAAACACTATAAAGGACTGAAAATAAGGAAAGCAACAAGACAATTCTAATCAAACTAAATAACCTCGAATAATCAAACTGAAATTACCATGAAGGGCTAACTGAAAGTGAACTAAAAACATAATGATAAAGACAAAAATGCAAAGCCAAACCCAAAAACCCAGAGTCCTGACAAGAAGTGCATTTTCAACTGGAAACATTTGTAATTTAACAGTAAAACATTGTTTATTTTTTCTCACTGAAATAATATTGTGTCACAACCATTTTTAGAAAAGCTGTGTTTAGCTTGTAAAAAGTAAAGTTGAGATGAATAAACATTTTTTAACGAAATAATCGTCGATGCCTTCGTCTCCTCCAGGTAAAACTATTGCAGTTCCCTGTTTTTTGGAATCAAAAACCTTCAGAAGCTTCAATACATTCAAAACAGTGGAGCCAGGATCTCACTGAGAGATCGTAAATATGAACATATTACGCTTCATAACCTCCACTGGCTTCTGTTAGTATAATAAGACTGCTGCTGGTCTGGACTGGGACACTGGGAACCTGATCTGATTTTTCTAGAAGATCCTTTAATCCTCCTGCAGAGCAGAGGAAATAGAGGAAGAGTTAAAAAATAACTACTTTATTTCACTTCAGGGAAAAAACACAATTTTCTCTTACTGATTTTTTAACATTAGATCAACACTAGACTGTGTAAAACTGTGGAACAGTTTGATCTTGCTCTAATAGCGATGAAACTGTTATTACTCCATTATATGTATCTTATATGAGCAATAATACTTTGGAAAGTGAATGTTTATAAAGTATGAATCAGCATCAACTCACCATTAGTTTGCTTTCTTCTTCTGCTGGCGAGTCATCATTTCTAGGAAACAGAAAAAAGAAAATGTGTAAAACATCACAAATTTATCTTTATTAGATGGAACTTAAATTTCTCTAAGAGCTCCTTGGAAAACAGGTTATTTACAGTAAGTGTCCATCTATGTATCTTTCTGTGCCAGAAATATCTTTGCAGATGTTTTATTAATGCAGCAGAAAATGTTTTAAGAAATCCTGGTGAAATCATAAAGAAGCTGCAGCTCAGCTTCATCACTGCTGAAAACAACAGATGATGTTTTGTTATTTTAGTAAAATAATATTCAGATGAAATTAATTTCTCTCCAGAAGTTAAACAGACGACTCACAACCTGAGGTCATTGTTTTTTTTCTCCCAAAACAGGAAGATATTAACACCTGGATAAAGAGGAAATCTCTGACTCTATAGTCAGATCAGATTCTTGGTTTGAACTTCCTTCTTCTCTCTGCGTCCATGAAGCCTCATTTTCAACTCCTCTTAGATTTGGGTTCATAGTTCAAATGATATTTGAGCTCTTGAGATTGTGATCACCTGCTTCACATCGTAAAAACATTACCTTGTTGTCATAACAACTGTCCAAAAGTAAAAAAATAAAAAAAGAAAGAACAAATCTTTCTAGCTGCACTGCATCCTGAAGAGGAAATAATTATCCAAAAAACATCAACCACATAAATGATAAACTAAAGTCTAGAAAAAGGACAAATCCAAACTAACGGAACAGAGCTGCTGCAACAAGCTGCTGCTGCAACAAGCTGCTGCTGCAACAAGTTGCAATTCTAGAACCAGAACTGTTAAATGGTTGAAGAAAAGTTAATGTGTTTGCTTAGACAAACAAATGAATGTTTAACTCTAAGATGAGTTAAATATATTGTAATATTTTTTAAAAACTAAAACATGCTACGCTCATTTTAGAGCTTAACAACATACAACAGAGAAAAGCATTTCTTGAGGATTTACTTACTGTTGGTTTGCAGCTCTGTTTGACCTGGGAAGAAAAAATGTGGTTTATCTTAACATTAATATTTTATGAACACATTCATTTATCTTATAAAATTATACAGAACTACAGTGCATTAATTCACTTACTGTTGATGTACCTCTGTGTTGCACCTGTTGTTTCTGGTTCCATAACAAACATCTGGCGAATGGTTTGAATCAGATGACATCATATTCAACACAAACAAGCATGTTCATAAATAATTTAAAAACCAAACTCAGGGTCTTACGTCCTATGATTGCTGTTACCCAGACAGGGGATGTTCCAAGAGTTATGGCAAATATCAGTGAAGCTACTTTACTTGGGATGTCCACAGCTTTCTCTGGGAAGAATAAAGTCAGATGTAAACCCATGTGATGGTCATTGATTGCTTCTAGTATAAAGAAGTGGTGTTAATCTGCCTGTTACTGAAAAGTAGTGGAATAACAAAAATATTATCTGTGAACCAAGTCAAAGGAAAATCATGTGATGCTACATTGCTTCCTTTGATTTACACCATACAGCACCTTGACTTAAATTAAAAAAGTGTATTCTAATTAAAAGAAAGATGCAGCTGATTGAAGCTAATATTTAGAAAAAAAAATAAATAAAAATAATAAAATGATTTACCTCTTTTAAGAAAAAGGGCTCTCTTCCTGTTTCTGCCGCTGCTGACGGTGCAGCTGTATAACTGATCATAAAGTTTGTCTGAGACCAGCAGAGAGCTGCTGATGCTGTAAAGCTGCTCTTCAGTCTGATGGACCATCGTTGGGCTGTAAAGCTCCAACTTAGATGGAGGATAGACGGACCACATGAGTTCAGGTTTAGGGTAGATTCTCTCTGAGCTGCAGATGATCCTGTTTTCTAACTCCTTTATAATGACTTCTGTTATTAGAGCTGCAAACAAAACAGAATATATCAAGAATAGTAAAGAAAGAGGTAAATCACACTAATTAAAAATGACCACAATAGAAGCCAGTCTACCTTCAACCTTCAGTTGAATGAATGTTTTCCTGCTTCCTCTCTCTGTGCTGCTGTAGCAGCTGTATCTTCCTTCATCCTGGATCTTCACTCCTGTCAGCCTTAAGGAGCCGTTTCCTCTGGAGATCAGGTCCTGAAACAGAGACGTCCGACCTTTGAACTGCTGGTCCTGCCGTCCCAGCTGGTCCTTAGTATCATAGTAGGAGTGGACATTATGTTCTTCTGATGTTAAGTGATCCCAGTGGATGATTGTATCTGAACTGGGATCAACATTACAGGGTAAAGTGCAGTTTTGTCTGAAAACACACGTCACTGTGGGATCTGCAGGACGAGATAAAATAAAACCAGACGTTTACATACAGAAAACAAAGAGATGTTTGCAGTTTTTTTCTCTCTGTCTGAGGTTAAATCAGACTAAACTTTTTTTGTTTTAACTTAGTCGGATGAATGCTAAAGTTTTAGATCTATGGTCCGTGTTAGAATTCAACCATTTGTAGGGGCCCCTGAATGGCCCCTATCAGCAGCGACTGAGTTTTCTTTGCCTTGATATCTCAACCTTACAATTCTAGATCTCAGAAGTGCTAACATCAAAAGATTAGAGTTAACCACTTTGATCATCTTTGATTGTGTGTGTTTTGTCCATCATTTAAAAACTACCATTGTTGGGGAAAATGACAAGATCAAATAGAAAATGCAGGAAATATTTGACTTACCTCCATTTGTATGAGCCCATATTAATGTTTGGATCACCAAACACAGAAAGAACAAAATCTCAGCCATGACACAAGTGATTACAAAAACATGTATCAAAAATAATCCAACTAATTATATATCAAGAGTAATATATTTTCTCTCACTTTTTCAACTCCTACTGAGCACCACCAGACTGGTTTGGCTGGTTTATAAGCAAATAAGTGGGTGAGGCAAACTCATGTCAGGGAACTGGGCGGTTCTGTGTGTGATGTGTTATTTTCTGTCTGTGGAGCTGCAGCTTCCCCATAGCATCAACAATGGGGGGGACGTCTAACACCCCACCTTCTCTATGTTTCAGCTCCCTGACCAACAGTTTCCTGTCCTCTTACTGACGGCCAAATGAAGCTTCACAAAGCAATGAAACTTTCCAGCTCATTGCTTTGTTCACGAGTTCATTCCCTGATGCTTCATTTGTTACTCACTAGTGACATCTGCTGACAAGTGAGTACTTGTCACTCGAATAGTACTTCAACAAATATTAGAGCACAGTATGTATGCAATATACTGTGCTCTATTACTAAACTATTATGTTTAGTAATAGTAGGGTCTATTGATCCCTATTTAACTGTGTAATCTCTTTTCAGTTATTAAAATAATTTGGTGGGGCATGATGGCGAGCGCCTGGTGTCCAAGCTTTTACCCAAGGTAAGGTAATTTTATTTATATAGCACATTTTCAGCAACAAGGCAATTCAAAGTGCTTTACATGAGTTAAAAGGAAATAACAAAATAAACCAAAAGAAAGAAAAAAAAGAGGAAAGAAAACTAATCTAATGTTGTTCTAAAATATGTAAACTAAGAGCTCCTGTTCAGGGTTGCTAAGTATCTAATACAATTTCTAAATAGTGAGAACTCTACAGTTTCTGATAAAATAAGCTAATGAATGACTGATCTAAATCCTTTTACCCATGGAGCCCGGCCTGGCTCCACCCGAAGAGGTGACGTGGGTCCCTCTTCCAATGGGCTCTCCACCTGTCGGAGGGGCCAAAGGGGTCAGGTGCCGAGGGAGGGGACCCTGGCGGTCTGATCCTCGGCTGCAGAAGCTGGCTCTTGGGACGTAGAATGTCACCTCTCTGGTGGGGAAGGAGAGGAGCTAGTGTGCGAGGCTGAGAGGTTCCGGCTAGAAATAGTCGGCCTCGCCTCGACGCATGGCTCTGGTTCTGGAACCAGTCTCCTTGAGAGGGGCTGGATGTACTTCCACTCTGGAGTTGCCTGTGGTGAGAGGCGCCAGGCAGGAGTGGGCATACTTGTTGCCCCCCATCTTGGCGCCTGTACATTGGGGTTTACCCCGGTGAACAAGAGGGTAGCCTCCCTCCGCCTACGGGTGATGACCAAATCCATGGCCACACTCTGAAGTTGGTAACTCTTTTATGCACAATTTATTTTTTCATACAAACGCACTTTAGTTTCAGGAAAACATTTATTAGTTGATTTGGATACATTTTTTTGTTAGTTAACATATGTATTTATATCAACTTAAAGTTTAATTTGTTTACTTAAGACTAACTCTTTGTTTGTTTTCCCGGTACTTGCCTGCCTTGGAGTGGCCAGACAAAGATGGCAGCCAGGACTCAGCAGGCTTAAATGCTGATTGGACTGCACCACTAGTTCCTGCTGGCAGGGGAATTTGTAGTTTCCTTGTTTAGATAAGTTTTGTATTTATGTAAATATTAGTATTTAAACTTTAATATTTTTGATTTTTATATTTTGGGTCTTTAGTTTAGCCAAACTTAGCAGTACTGTTAGTTGTTTTATGCTATTTGTAATTGTATTCTGTTTAGTTATCCCTAAACAGGGTTCTTAATTGGTCTGATCACCCTGTATATAAACCCTGTGTGTTATTTCTTTATGTTTGTTTGTGCAGCCAGTTTACATTTTTGCTTGAGTTCAGTTTTGTTTCTTTGACCTCTTTTATGAGCTCAGTTTATCTTTTGCCATTTTAATCTTTGGGTTAAAATAAAAAAAACCTATTTTTCTAATATATCCTGTTACTCCTCCTGTTTTTAACTCGGTCCATCACACTACGGGTGGGGATAAGGGTTCTGACTGTTATTTGTGCTTACTGGCCAAACGACACTTCAGATTATCCACCCTTTTTGGAGTCCTTAGAGGGGGTACTGGAGTGCCCCTCCTGGGGACTCCCTTGTTCTGCTGGGGGACTTCAATGCTCATGTGGCAATGAAAACTTTGAACATATTCCAGGGCAGGTGGGGAACATTGAGTCTTAGTGGACCATGTTTACGCCTCCAGTGTGACCAAATTACCTACATCATCCCACAAAGCAACTCGGTTCATCTCACTTTTCTTTTGACAACCAACATATAAAATGAAGTGATGGCTTGTCCATTGTAATGCGAGGCATCATTTATCAGTGACATGTGGCGGCATAAGCATCGAAGTCAGGCTTCATCTGACAACTCGGTTACCTTCAAAAATGACTTAATTTGACTTTGCATCATAGCATCATTGATGCGATGAAATTGGCTTCTGTCTCTTTAAGAAGCTCCACCTTTAGCAGATAATTTAGCATGTCAAGAGACAATGCACATAATGTGCCAGAGTTATCCATAAAGCTAGTTTCATCTGTAGTACCTCAATAAGAATCCAATACATACAGTGCAATGAAGACAAATTAACAAGCTTCTTCTAAAAAAGATATATTAAAAAAATATTTATATATACAAAACCTCCCTGAACAAGCCCCAGTAACCATCACTGTGGCAGATGTCCAAGAAAGAGTCTCAGGTATGGAAAACTGGACAGCACCAGGACCTGACATGATCCATGCCTACTGGCTAAAGAAACTCACTGCCCTCCATGAGCGACTGGCAGCTCAACTGAACCAGCTGCTACAGAATGGGACTCACCCTGAATGGTTAACTGAAGGGCGCACAATCCTGATCCAGAAGGATCCGTCAAAGGGTTCAGTCCCACCCAACTATCGGCCGATAACCTGTCTCTCTACAACATGGAAGCTCATGTCAGGCATCATAGCGGCTAAGATAAGCGGACACATGGATAAATACATGAGCACGGCACAGAAGGGCATCGGCATAAATAGCAGAGGAGCCAAACACCAACTCCTTGTAGACCACACAGTCGCCCGAGACTGCAAAACCCGACACACCAACCTGTGCACCACTTGGATTGATTACAAGAAAGCCTATGACTCAATGCCACACACCTGGATCATTGAATGCTTAGAGATGTACAACATCAATAGAGCCTTCATTGCAAACTCGATGGGGCTGTGGAAAACCACCCTTGAAGCCAACTGCAAACCACTTGCACAAGTGTCCATCAAATGTGGCATATACCAAGGAGATGCTCTGTCCCCACTGCTGTTCTGCATAGGCCTGAACCCCCTCAGCCAAATCATCAACAAGACTGGCTACGGATACCGACTTAAGAATGGGGCCACAATCAGTCACCTCCTCTACATGGATGACATCAAGCTGTACGCCAAGAGCGAGCGAGACATCGACTCACTGATCCACACCACCAGGCAGTGTTGTGTTCAAGACCACCTAACCCGAGACCAAGACAAGACCAAGACCAGAGTGTATAGAGACCGAGACAAGACCAAGACTTTTGGGGTCCGAGACCAAGTCAAGACCAAGACCGAGGGGAGTCGAGACCGAGTCAAGACCAAGACCAGAGGCCCGCGCTACATGACACAATAAAATGTAAAATATGATCGAAATTGCTTCTCAAAATAATCTGAAAGATCCATATTACCATAAAACACCTAGATATTAAATACTTAATACATTTTACCAATATTAAATATTCAATTTCTGTGCTAAAAAGTGTGATGGTCTCGTGCCATCCCTAAAAACATAACGTCCTGGGCATTTGCCCATATTGCTCATATAAGAAACCACCACCACTGTCTGCACCATTAAACATAGCAATTGAGGCAATGCCCTGACGGTAAATAACGCTCAACCATGAACACTGACCAAGGAGCAACAAGCAAGAATTAACCAAACAGAAGGCGCTCATCGTGACTGTTTTCACTCTCTATCCCAGTACATGAAGCCAGGCAGTCTGACACCATGGCCGTGCAGAGACCACTAAAGGGGCAGGTGCTCAAAAAAGAAAAAAGGGCACATCTTACCGCATTCTAGGACAGAATATTAACAAAGCCTCTCAGCTTTCAGAGTTTAATAAACAATGATAAATTACAAAATTGTGAAATATACAATCAAAGCTAAGGAAAATCTCTATACAGAGCATACAACTATGCATATGCAAGATATTTTATTAGTAATTTCTTTCTGCAGGTCTATTTTGTTATAGGAAAGTATTGCAATATTCAAGCCCGCAATTCAGCAAGATATGTAAATCAGAGCTGGTGGTTTAGCTCCAGTTTACATATTTTGTCTTTACAGAATTACACTATTAAAAATATAAACAAGGGCACAATGCAACCTTTTAGTGGACTGTAATCTATAAAACAGAACTGCCTGTTTGCTGCAGTGGAGATGAAGATGGTCCATTCAGGAAAGCAGAGCTGCATCACACTTTAAGGTGGAACTGCAGAAAAAAAAAGAAACAAAAACAAAAATTGAATTGTTAATGCATGTCAACATGAGAAAAGCCTACTGAGTTTTGCTTAAAACTTTTTTAAACATTTAAATCACACATTTGTCTCATGAAGTGAATTTTTTTTTTGCAAAACAAACTTATTTGTGCATGTCAGAAATCTTTTCTTGATATTCTAAGTTTTTGTTTGACTCAAAGTTTTGCTTGTGATTCTCACATGACGTCATGGGCAGGACCCAAAATCACAACAAAACATTTCTGATGTGTGCAAATAAAAGTTTATGTTTAGCAAATAACTTTTTAAGTTCACAAGACAAAAATTAGTTATTTAATTTAAAAAAAGTTATTTAAACAAAACAATTTGTTTTTAAAAAAGAAATCATTACAATTCCAAAAGTTTTGATTACAATTTTATTTTACTTAACTGAGGTTAGTTTATTTTTCCCATTGAATAATTGGGGAAAAATTTAATTACATACTCTGCGAACCTGTTACAACCCCACCCTAAAATTCCTAAAGTAAATTCTGGCACTGGGCTTTAACATAAAACTAAAAAGTAATCCGAACAGTTGAGTAGCAAAAATATAATTTATTTTACAATCCAGATAAAAAAACAACTACAGGAGAGAAACAAAACACACAGGGGAGCTTAAGACTTCAGGGTCTCCAAGGCCAAAATAATAAACAAAACACCCCCTTATAACTATAAAAATAAACAACCACTTGCTAAAGGAGAACTAAAAGAAAATACAAAACCTAAACTCCCTTACTAACAAAAACAGGAGAAAACAGGTTATAACAAAAATGGCAGAGAACCCCTACCAGCCTCCACCTCTGGATACTTGTACAAATTGCTCACAGCAAACTTAAGACAGTTTACACACACACACACACACACACACACACACACACACACACACACACACACACACACACACACACACACACACACACACACACACACACACACACACACACACACACACACACACAGCTCTCAAGCAGAGTCACAGCTCATGGCCCAGGTCAAACAAAAAGAGCGGGTCTGGCATCTCCAGCTTGCTGCTTATATATGGCGGCTGACGAGCCCCAACACACTTCACCTGCAGCAATCAGGCAGAGCTGAAACAGAAAACACAGAGCTCTCTCAAAAAAAGAGAGCCCCTAGAGGTCAGTGACCGTAACACCCTCCCCCATAAAATCCTTCATGAAATGAAGACATTTCTTTAGGTTACAAGATCTGTAATACAGTGAGCTAAACAGTCTTATATTCTGGAAAGTACATCAGCAATTATGTTTTCAGCCCCTTTCTTATGCCTGATGTCCAGGTTATATTCTTGGGCCAACAAAGCCCACCGCATTAACCGCTGGTTGTGGTTATACATGCGATTCAGGAAGACTAGTGGGTTATGGTCTGTATAGACTACAACAGGACTTGTTGAATACACATAAACTTCAAAATGCTGCAAAGCTAGTAGCATGGCTAATGTTTCCTTTTCAATTGTAGAATAATTTAATTGATGAGGCTTGAACTTAACTGAGTAGTAGGAAACTGGGTGACTGATGTCATCTGTTCCATCTTGGAGCAACACCGCTCCAGCCCCAGTGGCGCTTGCATCCACTTCCAACTTGAAGGGCTTGTTGAAATCCGGAGCTGCTAATACAGGAGCACTGCATAAAAAGGACTTTGCACAGTCAAATGCATGTTGGCATTCAGTAGTCCACACAAAAGGTTCCTTCGGACTACACAGATTTGTCAAAGGAGCCACCACCACTGAGAAGTTCCGGCAGAAACACCTGTAGTAGCCAACCAAACCCAAAAAACGTCGGAGCTCACGCCTGGTGGTGGGCACAGGGTAGTTTAAGATAGCCTCCACCTTAGCATTCACTGGTCGTACCTGGCCATGGCCCACTTCCTTTCCGAGGTAGGTCACCACTGCTTTGGCAAACTCACATTTTGCCAGATTCAAGGTGAGTGAGGCTTGAGTTAGACGAGCAAACACAGCTTTCAAGGTGTTAATATGATCAGTCCAAGATGATGAATAGATTACAATGTCATCCAAGTAGACATTACAGTTCTTAATGTCTCCCAATATAGTGTTCATCAGCCGCTGAAAAGTAGCTGGAGCATTTTGCATTCCAAATGCCATTACTGTATATTGTAGGAAGTGGTCTGGGGTGACAAAAGCTGAAATGTCAGAAGCTCTGGCAGTCAGGGGAACTTGCCAGTACCCCTTGAGCAGATCTAATTTGGTTATATAGGTGGCTGCGCCAATGCTGTCTATGCAGTCTTCCATACGAGGCAATGGATGCGAATCAGGTACTGTAACTGCATTTACTCTTCGAAAGTCTGTACAAAAACGTTGTGAACCATCTGACTTCGGTGTCAGCAGACATGGGGAGCTCCAGGAGCTATGACTTTGTTTAGCTAGACCATTTTCCAGTAAATACTGAACTTCTTTTTTCATCATTTCCCTCTTGACTGGGGGACAGCGGTATGCATGCTGCTTAATAGGGGATGCATTACCCACGTCAATGTCATGCTCCAGTACCGTGGTCCTAGAGGGCACATCTCCAAACAGCGCAGGGTACAGCTGGATCAATCCTTCCACATCCTCCTTCTCACTCCTGGGAAGATAGGACAGATATGCATCCAAAGAGTCAAGAATGACAGAGTTTGAAAGCCTACCACAGTGGCCTTCATCACACTTTTTCAATCCATCATGGAGGGTATTTCCAGACACAAGAGAGGTTGATGCCAGTGTTGGAGAGTCCTCATAACTTGTCTCCTTGTGGTCGTTTTCTCTGGAATGAAACAACTTCAACATATTTATATGACACAGACGCGTTTGGCGCCTCCTATCTGGAGTATGAACAATGTAGTCAGTGTCATTAACTTTGCTTTTTACCACATATGGGCCAGCAAACTGGGCTGACAGAGATGGGCCAGGTGTGGGCACCAGCATGAGCACTTTATCACCTGGTTGAAATGACCGCTGTGCAGTCTTTTTGTCATATAGATGTTTCATTTTCCCTTGGGCAGCTGACAAAGACTTTCTTGCTATCGAACAAGCATGATATAGACGTTCCCGACACTGTGTGACAAACTCAAGAACATTAGATTGTGGCTGCGTCTCAGCAGACAGGAGTTGTTCTTTCAGAACCTTCAGTGGTCCTCTGACACCATGCCCAAAAACCAGCTCAGCAGGGCTAAAACCTAGAGACTCCTGTTTAGCTTCTCGGGCTGCAAACAGCAGAAAAGGAAGTCCTTCATCCCAGCTTTTGTCTGTTTCATGACAATATTTCCGCATCATGGCCTTGATAGTCTGATGCCATCTTTCTAGTGCTCCTTGTGACTGGGGATGATAAGGACTAGAGGGAATGTGTTTAATGCCAAAAGACTGTAGTGTCTGCTGGAAGATTTTGGACAGAAAATTGCTGCCTTGGTCAGTTTGTATAACTCTAGGCAGACCAAAAGTTGCAAAAAACTTCAAAAGAGCTTTAGTTATAGCCGGTGCTGTGATTTTTCTTAGTGGAATGGCTTCAGGAAAACGAGTGGCAGCACACATGACAGTCAAGAGAAACTGGTTACCAGCCTTTGTTCTGGGCAAAGGACCCACACAGTCCACCAGAACACGCTCAAAAGGCTCACCAACGGCAGGAATGGGCTTAAGGGGAACAGGTGGCACCCTCTGATTAGGTTTACCCACTATTTGGCAAACTTTACACGTTCTACAGAACCTGGCAACATCTTTCTTCAGGCCTGGCCAAAAGAAATGCTGTAGAATACGGTCATAGGTTTTAGTGATTCCTAAGTGACCTGACCATGAATGGTCATGTGCCAACTGCAGTATTTGTTCCCGATAACCTTGAGGAATGACAATTTGATGTACTACTCCCCAATCCTCCTCAATACCCTTCTGTTGCAGGGCAGGCCTTGAGATCCATTTTCTCATAAGTAACCCATTATCCACATAAAACTTATGGGTCTTATCACCATTTATTGAGTCACTCACCCCTTCAAAGCATTTAATGAGCGTTTCATCACTTTTCTGATCTTGGCTCAAACTCTCACGTGATATTGATGGTGGGAGAAAAGCCTCAGTCTTTGGAGTGAAGTTGTCCTTGATAGGCGCCGATTCTGAAGAGTCCTCTGCTGGTAGCTTGTCCTCCATCAAAGCTGAGCCAAGAACAGAGTCATCCAAATTCACTTCCTTCAGCTTGTGAGCTTGAGACCTGGTAAGAGCACTGACAGCAAACACATCAGGATGGGACTTTAACATCTCATCTTCACCCATCATGCAACTGGGATTATCCACCATCTCAGGAATAGGAAGTACCTTGTCTCCAGCAAGATCATTCCCCATTATAAATTCAACCCCTTGAACCGGGAATGAGTTTCTCACCGCAACTTTGAAGAGTCCAGAGGCCAACTTGGACTTTATGTGAACACGATGTAAAGGTGCCGGTACATACGCCATTCCAATTCCTTGTACTATCGTACTTGCATTACAGGAGGTATCAGCATTGAATGGCAGAAGGCTGGACAGAATGAATGACTGGGAACCACCAGTGTCCCTCAGTATCCTCACTGGTTTTTCATCCTCAGGGCATCCTGTTAGGGAGACAAGACCATCAAAAATGAAGGGCTTAAAACAGTCATCAGGTTCACTGAGGTTTGAGAGATCTGGGGAGGATCTCAGAGTTTTGACTAGGCCAACCCCTTTAGCTGGTTTTGGTGGTTGGGGTGCCTGTTTACGTTTCAAGGCCAAACAGTCAGAAACGATATGCCCCATTTTATGGCAATAAAAGCATTGTCTCTCAGATTTAGAAATTGGAGTGTTCTTAACCTGAGATTGTGGCACTTCTTTCCATGTCTTGTCACGAGAAGGTTGGTCAGATTTACACACAAAAACATTTTTGTGAGTAAGGGCAAACTCTTCAGCCAGAACAGCGGCCTCTTGTAAGGTAGTAGCTTTTTGCTCATTCAGGTACAACACTGTACGATCTGGGAGGCAGTTTTTGAACTCCTCCAACAATATCAACTCACGTAGTGAACTAAAGTCAGTAGCTTTAGTTGCCTGGCACCATCTGTCAAATAACATTCCTTTTTCCCTTGCAAATTCAACAAATGTTTGTGCAGTGGATTTTCTTAAGGCTCTGAACCGCTGCCTGTATGCCTCAGGCACCAGCTCATATGCGCGAAGTATCGCAGCTTTAACTTTGTCATACACCAGACTGTCTTCTATTGTGAGTGCTGCACATACTTCCTGTGCCTTACCAATCAGTTTACACTGCAACAAAAGGGACCAAACGTCTGCGGGCCAGTGAAGGGCAACAGCAATACGTTCAAACGCATTAAAATATGCTTCCACCTCCGTCTCTCGGAATGGTGGGACCAGGGCAATATTTTTGCTAATGTCAAATGTAGACGGTGCTAAAGAATAGGAAGGTGCATCTGGTGAAATACCGACATTGTCTTCAACTCCACCAGAATCTGTAGTGGGACCAGTGGTTGGTTTCTGAGACTGTAGCTCCAGTTGACGCATTTTAATGGCAGTTTCAGCTTCAATTTGTCTGCATTTAAGCTGGAACTCAAATTCATCCTTCCGTTCTCGTTCCTTAGCTTCAAGTTCTAGACGAACTAGACGTACCTTTAAACGTTCCTCAACACTGGGATTCGAGGATTCAATAGAGAAGGGCTCAAACCGTGGGATAGAGGCTGGTGGTTTATCCCCCTCTGGCTTGGCAGCAGCAGGTGGTGTCTTCCTTCCCTCCTCAGCACAAACCTCAGAATGATCAGGACTTCCAGGAAAGGTGGTCTCTTCTTTATCCACTGCGAGTATTCCTTTTTCAATTAAGCTACTAAAGACAACAGATTTTAATTCACGTTTGAGCAGAGACTTAGACACATGGATACCCAAGTATGAAGCAATTTCATATAAATCATCTTTTCTACAGACATCAAACTGTTCTACAGTAGGATTACTTAAAAATTCTTCCAAATTAAATTGTGCCATGTTCAAAAATAATCCCGGACGAGCCCCCACTTATGTTACAACCCCACCCTAAAATTCCTAAAGTAAATTCTGGCACTGGGCTTTAACATAAAACTAAAAAGTAATCCGAACAGTTGAGTAGCAAAAATATAATTTATTTTACAATCCAGATAAAAAAACAACTACAGGAGAGAAACAAAACACACAGGGGAGCTTAAGACTTCAGGGTCTCCAAGGCCAAAATAATAAACAAAACACCCCCTTATAACTATAAAAATAAACAACCACTTGCTAAAGGAGAACTAAAAGAAAATACAAAACCTAAACTCCCTTACTAACAAAAACAGGAGAAAACAGGTTATAACAAAAATGGCAGAGAACCCCTACCAGCCTCCACCTCTGGATACTTGTACAAATTGCTCACAGCAAACTTAAGACAGTTTACACACACACACACACACACACACACACACACACACACACACACACACACACACACACACACACACACACACACACACACACACACACACACACACACACACACACACACAGCTCTCAAGCAGAGTCACAGCTCATGGCCCAGGTCAAACAGGTCAAACAAAAAGAGCGGGTCTGGCATCTCCAGCTTGCTGCTTATATATGGCGGCTGACGAGCCCCAACACACTTCACCTGCAGCAATCAGGCAGAGCTGAAACAGAAAACACAGAGCTCTCTCAAAAAAAGAGAGC
Organism: Poecilia mexicana; assembly: GCF_051168715.1. NCBI lineage: Eukaryota > Metazoa > Chordata > Actinopteri > Cyprinodontiformes > Poeciliidae > Poecilia > Poecilia mexicana. The sequence continues at coordinate 2,105,699 of NW_028263384.1, forward strand.
CCCTAGAGGTCAGTGACCGTAACAGAACCCTAAACTTAAAGTCTGTGTTGAGTTTTTTCCCCTCCATTAATGACACACATTATATCTATCATGGTAATTCATGGTGAGTTATTTTTAATTCTAAATTAATATCCTTGTTGGACTTTTATTTAAGTGCTATGTTTATCTAACGCCAGAATAAATGCAATGTACATTATGCAGCAAAGGAAATTAGAAGATCGGACATATATTCATTATGGAGATGATACGTTTTGGACGGGCGATGTGCCTCGTACACAGGGAAGAAGCTTTTCAGTTATATAGCTTTGCTAGCAAAGTCGTAGCTAGCAGCTAGCTAGTAGCACAACAACAACAGTCTGTATGATAAAAATACTGAATCGATAGATAAGAACAGTTTTTCCTCACCTGGCTGTCTCCTCCCCCTCAGTAGTTCTTCAGAGTAAATCAGACGCAGAGGCCTGTCAGTGTCTGTTGTGTTTCATTACCTCTCTGCTTAAACCGCGACTCCGTGCTGAAGCAGAAACGATACTTCAACGTTTTCCGTCATCTGACAAGTAGCAAGTCTACTCCTCTTTATTCACCAAAAACATTTTTTTTAATATATATAATTCACCAAAAACTGATCTGCAATCTGGAACATAGACATATGATCTGGATCGTTCGCTATGCTGAGCTCCAGTTAGCCGCCTTATGTCACTGCGCGAGAGGCAACTGCGTCATGCGTCACGGGCAAAAGGTCAAAGGTAACAAGGTGACCGGAAGGCTTATTATGTTGTACAAAAAATAAATAAATAAATAAAATAATTTTAGTACATGTTATTATGTGTCAGAAGAGGGCTTTGAAAATAATAATGCAAAAAAAAAATTGACCAAAAGGGCACTTTGGGGCAAGGAGCAAAAAGGGCAGGTGCTCAAGCCCCCCAGCCCCCCCCTCTGCACGTGCCTGTCTGACACCATGGCAGACATTACAGCTGCCACTTTGAACAAAAACAATCAAAGAGCAATGTGCATGCTCTGCGCGCTCTTTCATTCTTGTGTTTTAGTTATTTGTTAATTTAAATATCAACGTACATAATTAAATAATGATGCAGTGCACACAGAGCATTACTAGAACAAAGAACGGGTGTTCTGTCAGGTCAGATCGTCATACGCTTAACATGAACTCACGGTGTTCTGTCAGATCAGCATACGTTGTCAGATAGTCGTACGCTTAGCTCAGATATGCATACACTGTCATTACCATATGATTTTATTTAATCAGCAACATAGAATCATGACGTAGATCACATGTGTCAAACTCAAGGCCCGCGGGCCACATGTGGCCCGCCATGTCATTTTATGTGGCCCCCCAGCGTTTTATAGGTCCATGATTAACTTAAAATAGGTTTTGAGCACGAATTGACGACAAACTACATCTCCCATAATGCATTCCGATTGTTACCAGCCAACATTACGGCTTCTCACCACTAGAGAGCAGCAGAGTCACCTCAAGCTGCTTATTGATTTTACCAGCGAATAAAACTGAGACTTCGACAAGCTAACATCAAAACGTCCAAGAAAAGAAAAATCGATTTACAAGTAAGACTGTGAATGAAGATGTGTGTGAGTTGGTGTCAGGGCGGCAGGTGGCGCTAGACTTTTTTTGTTATCCGTTATCTTGACCGACAACATAAAAAAAAAATAAAAAATTGGCCCTGTACTATTTTTATCCGTGAAATTATAATCATATTAACATCGGCTATTTAGCCGCATTTTATGCGGTTTAGTGAATATTCACCGTGAATCCTGATCCCATCACAAATTAAGCAGATAAATGCATCTACATTTTTCTCCGTAGTGACAAAAAAACCACTGACTGAGGCCCCAATAACTTTTAATAAATTAAATTAAGCGACTTCACTTAAATTAGCATCACTTCACCCGCTGGGGTCTGAACGCACTTCCTCCTGGTTCAAATCTGCAGAAAAATCTGCGCTAATTCATCAGTCAGTTGGATCTGTCTGATCCAAACAGATCAACTGAACTCTGAGTGTTTTACCCTGCGGGGTCCGGTGTGCGCTTTAAGGATTTTCTTTTTTTTCGCTTCTCCGAAACGGACAGATGTCACGTCTGCAGCTCCTCCAGAGCGCCGCTCTCCTGGGTAACGTGGATTCCATTTGTTAAATCCGCTGGATGAGTTACTCCCAGCGGTTTTTAATTCTTCGCAGTGGCGTAACGTAACTGCCTCCGCAGTGGTTGAGCAGCGGACTGCGCATGTTACAATCTAATTAACTTTTGCATCATCATTTATTTCCTCAAGATAAACTGCCGGCTCCTCAGATGGATTAACACAGTGTTGCATTCTCTTTAGTTTTCTCTGGTCTGTAATGGAGACTTGAATTTAACGCGCCATTTCAAACAAAGGTTTCGAATGCGCTTCCTAACCAGAAGCTCCAAAGAGTTGTTTAACAATATGAGGTGTTCAATTTATTTTTAACATTGTATTTTCATACATTTTATGCTAGGGGTGCCCAAGTCTAGTTTTCCAGAGCTACCATCTGCAACTTTAGATGTGTTCCTTCTCTAACACACCTGGATCATTTACTCATTATAAGGCTCTACAGAACTGAGTTGCTGCTAATGAGGGAAGTCAACCTTTCGCCTGGGGTGTGTTTTAGCAGGGATGCATCTAAAAGTTGCAGTCTGAAGGACTGCAGCTGGGCACTCCTGATTTGTACCGTCAATGTGGCCCTTTGAGGGTGGCCAATATGCTGAAGTGGCCCTCAGTGAAACTGAGTTTGACACCCCTGACGTAGATCATCATACACTTGGTTATTAACAGTTGTATGGCATCCAGCTGCAGCCAGACCTGCTTTAAACACACTTTGAAACCACGACAACGCATGTATATCCATCTAGTTATCACATTATGTCATATTATAAACAATTTAATTACTTATTTTCATCATAACTTGTTGCGTATGCTGACAACTACACTGACGGTCGGACTTCTTAATGCGCATGCGCTGGCATGGTACTGACTGCATGTATGCTATTCTGACAGCGTATGGCTATGTGATAGAACACCAGCTGTATCTGTCAGACACGTCATTACCATATGATTTTATTTAATCAACAACATAGAATCATGACGTAGATCGTCATACACTTTGTTATTAACAGTTGTATGGCATCCTGACTTCGCGGTTAAGTGAGTTTTACACGGGCGTGTGTTGTAGCTGACTCCAGCAGCAGCCAGACCTGCTTTAAATACACTTTGAAACCATGACAACACATGTATATCTATATAGTTATCATTGAAAACAATGGGCTCTTTGCACCTCAGCTTCCGCGTTCGGGGTAAAGCGGCTCGATTGTTTCCGATCCAATACAAATATCATTTACATTAGGTGCTTGCAGTGCTTGGCCAAGGTTTGTACATCGATCCGAAGCCCCAACAAGTCAGCTGGAGAAAGGTTTTAGATGTTCGCCTCGTTATACATTCACTGACACGAAGGTGAGTTTTACTTAAACTTTGTGGCTAACATTAACGTTAGCTTATGCTAGTAGGCAATATTCTCGGACATTGTTCTTGTAAAATGTGCTATTTAAGTATCTAAACATTCTAACGGACAATGTATTTATCTAATTTTCAAGTATATTATGTGTGTTTATTGTCGTTAGTGCCACAGACTAACGGGGTTCGGTTCCGGTTCGGACTTTTTACTTCCGAAGCCTGACGGAGCTCAACAAGCCTCATAGCTCGACAGTAGCGCTGCTCTGGTGTCAGAGATCTGGTTCAGCTGTTCAGGTTCAAAGTTGCTGCTTTTAGAAAAATATGACCATGTTGCTTCATGTCTCCGTGTTATTTCGTTTTATTACCTTTGCATGTTTCTTGTTCAGAGCTCAGATAGGACGGTGTTTACAGCAGGATGTACAGGCGGATCAGTTGCTCGGCTGTCTGGCTCTGGTCTGCTCTCTCGTTCCCATAAACTCTTTCAGGCTGAATATAGAAGTGATTCCATGGAAATAACTCAGGGAGGCTCCTTTATTTACCATCCGTATCCCCGGTAGTTTTAGGCTGATCCGGAGTGAAGGCTGCAAACTTTGCTGTGCGGCGTTAGCTGGTAGCGACAGATATTTACAAGCCATCTTCTTAATTCAGGATCGCTTGGAAATTAACGAAAACTTAAAAGCCCATTATATTAGGAAGACAACAATGTTAATAGTATTGTTTTTTTGCACCTGAAATACGACTTAGTCTTTTCTACCAGTCATGGTAACTCAAAGCGGAAAAAAGTGAGCCGCATTAGCTCCTGGAGATGTGACGTCAACGCCTTAGGTGCAAAGAGCCCATTTAATGACTTATGTTCATGATAACTTGCTACGTATGGTGAACTGACAACTCCTCTGACGGTCGGATTTCTTAATGCATGTATGCTATCCTGACAGCGAATGGCTATCTGATAGAACAACGGCTCTCAGTGAGTGACACTCCAGTCCTATCTAATAAGTAAAGAGCCGTGGAGAAGAATCGACTGTTTCTGAATGTCACCTCACTATATTGCAGACTTTTGGACATAGCGTTGTCCCATATATGCGACAAGTCAGTCAACACCTCCGCACAATAATTCAGCACAGTGAGTGATAACATTTTTCATCACAATGCTTATGTGTCTCTGTACAGCTAGCTTTGATAACATCACGTTAACGGAGCTTACCTTCTTTGAGCTACTTTTCTAAGTGACGAAAAAAGTTAGACGTTGTCCCCACCGTCTGTGAAAGCGAAGCGCTGCTGAGTTAGCTGTGGCCATCGGATTTCTTACTATTTATGCAGCACTATTATATTACTGACGATTAGACAAACATTTTCTGCCGCTGAGAGGAAACCACTGCGCATGTCCTGGAGCGCCGCGCGCGAGTGAAAGGTGGGGAGGGGGAGGGGGGAGTAACAGAAACACATTGTTGCTTGGATTTTAATCGGTGCGTTTTGCATCCACTGAAAACAAAAATGTTAACAAATAAAGTGGACAGTATGCTGTACGTTTAGTGATATTTTCACAGTTGCGGTCTTGACTGGTCTTGAAATAAAATGCCGAGTCCTCAGTGCCCGAGACAAGACCGAGACCAAATGCGGTCGAGTCCGAGACGAGACCGAGACCATCAAAAAATGGTCTTAAGACCGGTCTTAAGACCAAGACCAACTTCGAGTACCACAACACTGCATCCCAATGTCAGTGCTGTAGATCCTGGTGGCAGTGTTGTGGTACTCGAAGTTGGTCTTGGTCTTAAGACCGGTCTTAAGACCATTTTTTGATGGTCTCGGTCTCGTCTCGGACTCGACCGCATTTGGTCTCGGTCTTGTCTCGGTCTCGGGCACTGAGGACTCGGCATTTTATTTCAAGACCAGTCAAGACCGCAACTGTGAAAATATCACTAAACGTACATCATTCTGTCCACTTTATTTAACATCTTTGTTTTCAGTGGATGCAAAACGCACCGATTAAAATCCAAGCAACGATGTGTTTCTGTTACTCCCCCCTCCCCTCTTACTCTCCCTCCCCCTCCCCTCCCCACCTTTCACTCGCGCGTGGCGCTCCAGGACATGCGCAGTGGTTTCCTCTCAGCGGCAGAAAATGTTTGTCTAATCGTCAGTAATATAATATCGCTGCATAAATAGTAAGAAATCCGATGCCCACAGCTAACTTAGCAGCGCTTCGCTTTCACAGATGGTGGGGACAACGTCTAACTTTTTTCGTCACTTAGAAAAGTAGCTCAAAGAAGGTAAGCTCCGTTAACGTGATGTTATCAAAGCTAGCTGTACAGAGACACATAAGCATTGTGATGAAAAATGTTATCACTTACTGCGCTGAATTATTGTGCGGAGGTGTTGACTGACTTGTCGCATATATGGGACAACGCTATGTCCAAAAGTCTGCAATATAGTGAGGTGACATTCAGAAACAGTCGATTCTTCTCCGCGGCTCTTTACTTATTAGATAGGACTGGAGTGTCACTGAGAGCCGTTGTTCTATCAGATAGCCATACGCTGTCAGGTTAGCATACATGCATTAAGAAATCCGACCGTCAGAGGAGTTGTCAGTTCACCATACGTAGCAAGTTATCATGAACATAAGTCATTAAATTGTTTTCAATGATAACTATATAGATATACATGTGTTGTCATGGTTTCAAAGTGTATTTAAAGCAGGGTCTGGCTGCTGCTGGAGTCAGCTACAACACACGCCCGTGTAAAACTCACTTAACCGCTAAGTCAGGATGCCATACAACTGTTAATAACAAAGTGTATGACGATCTACGTCATGATTCTATGTTGTTGATTAAATGAAATCTTATGGTAATGACGTGTCTGACAGATGTAGCTGGTGTTCTATCAGATAGCCATACGCTGTCAAAATAGCATACATGCAGTCAGTACCATGCCAGCGCATGCGCATTAAGTCCGACCGTCAGTGTAGTTGTCAGTATACGCAACAAGTTATGACGAAAATAAGTAATTAAATTGTTTATAATATGACATAATGTGATAACTAGATGGATATACATGCGTTGTCGTGGTTTCAAAGTGTGTTTAAAGCAGGTCTGGCTGCAGCTGGATGCCATACAACTGTTAATAACCAAGTGTATGATGATCTACGTCATGATTCTATGTTGCTGATTAAATAAAATCATATGGTAATGACAGCGTATGCATGTCTGAGCTAAGCATACCACTATCTGACAACGTATGCTGATCTGACAGAACACCGTGAGTTCGTGCTAAGCGTATGACGATCTGACCTGACAGAACACCGGTTCTTTGTTCTTGTAATGCTCTGTGTGCACTGCATCATTATTTAATTTATGTACGCTGATATTTAAATTAACAAATAACTAAAACACAAAAATGAAAGAGCACGCAGAGCATGCACACTGCTCTTTGATTGTTTTTGTTCAAAGTGGCAGCTGTAATGTCTGCCATGGTGTCAGACTACCTGGCTTCATGTACTGGGATAGAGAGTGAAAACAGTCACGATGAGCGCCTTCTGTTTGGTTATTTCTTGCTTGTTGCTCCTTGGTCAGTGTTCATGGTTGAGCGTTATTTACCGTCAGGGCATTGCCTCAATTGCTATGTTTAATGGTGCAGACAGTGGTGGTGGTTTCTTATATGAGCAATATGGGCAAATGCCCAGGACGTTATGTTTTTAGGGATGGCACGAGACCATCACACTTTTTAGCACATAAATTGAATATTTAATATTGGTAAAATGTATTAAGTATTTAATATCTAGGTGTTTTATGGTAATATGGATCTTTCAGATTATTTTGAGAAGCAATTTCGATCATATTTTACATTTTATTGAAATTTGAAATTTGAAATTTATTCGAACATGATACAAATATAAAAATAAAATAGTGCACAGTAACAAGAAGTGCATAAGAAAGAAGAGAAAATACAGATTTTTTTGTTTCAGTTAACATATCATGCTCAAAATGGGGTAGGAAGAAGTGAGAACTTATAAACTCCTACCCCCTAAACACTTGAAACTTTAGAGTCCTACTGTCATTAAAAAAATCAAAATCAAAGTGGCAGTCAGAAGTAACAGTTACTAATATTTACCTATACATTTTCCCATTTTATGCTGGTTTGTCTTTCTAAACCCTTACACCAAGTTATCTGCAATACACACCTTATTGCTTTCTGTCACCCATATGTGTATCTATTGAAAATTACCTCTTTGTACTTTCTTTTGAATTGTGTTAAACTATTGCTTTGTTTTAAATCTTCATGTAACTTGTTCCATAACTTTACACCTTTAATTGAAATGTGTCATGTAGCGCGGGCCGCTGGTCTTGGTCTTGACTCGGTCTCGACTTTCATCGGTCTTGGTCTTGACTTGGTCTCGGACCCCAAAAGTCTTGGTCTTGTCTCGGTCTCGATACACTCTGGTCTTGGTCTTGTCTTGGTCTTGGGTTAGGTGGTCTTGAACACAACACTGTTGGGATGTCATTCGGACTAGAGAAGTGTGGCCGGATGGTTACAAAGAGAGGGAAGGTCGTCCACACAGAAGGGGTCTCACTCCCAGAGGGAACAATAGCAGACATAGAGCACAGCTACAAGTACCTGGGAATACAGCAAGCAAATGGCAACCTCGATGAGGTCACAAGGAAAGGAGCCACAGCCAAATACTTCCAACGAATAAGGCAAGAACAAGATCTGTGCAATAAACAGCTATGCCTTACCAGTAATCAGATACCCTGCCAGAATAACTAGCTGGCCAATGGAAGAGATGAAGGCCACGGATGTTAAGACTCAGAAGCTACTAACCATGCATTTAGCAGTTCAACTGGAGAGCTTAGACATGCGACAAGAACTGACATTAGACAAGGACCCGACAACAGGTGGACTTAAATACACAGGGAGGGTGATTAGGAAACAAGACACAGCTGGGATCAATCAACAGGGAGGACAGGACATCACAGAGACTCACAGGGAAACAAGGACACAGAAAAAACCAAGAAATAAATACACAAAAACACAGATTGTCACAGAAATATTATTTTCACAAAGTTTTTAATAAATTTAATAAAACTAGATAAATGCTACTTAAATAAAAATATATGGTTTTATTTTATGTTTTAGTTTCTGAACTCGATTTGTATTGTAACAGCAACAAAACAGTTTTTTTTCTGCTGATCTATTTTTTTCTTAAACAATTTACATTTTTTGCCTAAATATTTCATTTATTTCTTTACTTGTCAAAGTTTCTTCAAAATAAGTTAGAAGTATTATTTATAAGATATATTTTTCTGACATAAAAATAGTAACTCAATGAAAAAACAACAATGTTTTACTGTTAAATTATAAATGATTCCAGTTGAAAATGAATTTATCTTTTATTACATATAATAAAACCAAAACAAGCAGAATATCTCTTTATCTCTTCATGCTCTTTTAGGAATGTTTTTTTTTGTTGTTGTTTTTTTTTGTTGTTGTTTTTTGTTTGTTTTTTTTGCTAATTTTGTAAGATCTGGTGTAAATAAATGTAAATATAAGGTGAAATCTCCCAGGAAGATGATTCTCAACCTTTGGGTGGAAATTTAACTCAACCTGATTGAGACTCGATCTGCTTCAATATGGATTTCAATGTTTCTAGATTCTCTTTTTTCTTGCTTTGATGAGATGAAAACATGTTTTATACACATTTTTTAAATCTTCTGTAAAATAGTTTTTTTGTTTCTTGTATGAATGTGGGATTTACAATGTTCAATTTATTTAAACTTTTTTAAAATTTCTTTTACATGAACTGCTGCTACCACAATAATTAATTATCTCTTTTCTCTTGTGTTTCAGTTGTCCCCAAACTTTTTCCTGCGAGGGCCACATAGCTGTTCCTTTCTCTGGTCAGGGGCCGGTCTTAGTTTCTGGAGAAAGAAACCTTGGAAAATTCTTATCGGCGTGAGGGGGGGAGAGACACATTCGCGCTTTTAGATAGATTTTCACCCAGAATGCAAATGGAAAAAACCGTGAGTGAAACGGTGACTGGGACTGACTGGTATATATTCCATTGAGGGAAAGTTAGTTTCACATTGGCTCAAGAGCCCCCCCTGGTGGTTGAAGAAAAATCCACATATAAACCAGGAAATTCAATATATGAAAAAAAAAAAAACACTGAATGCTCTCTGGTATGAGGAGGCGGGCCGGATCCGGCATTGTTCAGGGGGCCGGACCAAACGACGTGGCCGCGGGCCGTAGCTTGGGGACCCCTGCTGTACAGTCGGGTGCTGGATTTGGGGTGGAAACCTCCATGCATGGTTAGCGTTCAGCTCTCATTTTCAGTCCTCTGTCCATCACTTGCTACCAGTAATTAGCTGCGTGCTAAACTTTCTGCCGTGCCGCCTGTATTGTACTGTTTGAGCTTCATCATTAAATTCATAATTTCTTCTACAACCTGGGTCCCTGCGTTCATCGTCACCACCTCCCATTCACCAGATCATGACGATTTCTTATGAATCCAAGATTTACAGAAGCAAAAATTCAGCCTCAGATTTTTTCCTTTATTTTCTGTCCCTAATTTTATGAGAAATTTATTGCATCACATACAAAAATAAATTCCACGTTTAAGTGATTCTTTTGAGAAAAAATGTGTTCAACTTGTAAAATGTAAAGCTGAGCTGAATAAAGATTTTAAAAAAAAAAAAAAAATAATAACATCAATAGAATTGCTCCCAAAAAAAATTCTACTTTCGAATTTCATCTTCGGTGTTTCAGATTTTCCCTTTTTTCATTTCTTTTCTTTTTTTGTTGTTTTTTTTATTTGACATAAAATAGTTAAAGTTCATAAACTCCACCATCCTGCTGGTCTGGACTGGGACTCTGGAACCTGAACTGGTTTGTCCTGAAGATCCTCTGATTCTCCTGCAGCTCAGAGAAAATAAAGGAAGATTTCAAAATTAACTAAATTATTTAAAACTAAATGTTAACCTGCTAAATGAAGCTGTTCTTATTACATTATTTAACAGGATTTATATGAGCAGAAATTATTTTGCAAGTCACTGTTTATAAAACATGAATCAGCATTTTATTAGACAGGAAATGAGCTCATAATGTTTGTTTGTTTCCATGTTAAAAAGTGTGAATTATAAAGACCTGTTTGAGTTAAGACATATAAATGTAAAGTACAATAAAATGTATTTTTAACATGTTTGTTGTAACAAATTAAAGTTTGTTACAAGTTTGTTTAAATATAAAAAGTCTACAGCGTCTCCAGACTTTCCTCCAGATTTATCTTCTATAAAACACGTCTGAATTAATCCTCCTCCTGCTCATGTTTAATCACCTTATGGTGATAAAAAAAATGCAAATATGTTACATTTAATTTTAAAATTTATTGACTCACCATTAGTTTGCTTTATTCTTCCAACGGCGACTCAGAATTTCTAGAAAACAGGAAAAAAGTTGTTAGATAACAACACAAACAAAATGGCTGAAATATCACAAATGTACCTTTATATCTGAATTACTGAATGGAACTAATATTTATTTAGAATACAGATTATACACACTAAGTATCTTTCTTTCTGTGCTGGAAATATTCTAGTAGATGTTTGATTAATGCAGCAGAAAATGTTTTAGAAAGTCCTGCTAAAATCGATAAGAAGCTGCAGCTCAGCTTCATCGCTGCTGAAAACAACGGATGATTTTTTTAAAAATAAAATCATATTCAGATTAATTTAATTTCTCTCCAGTATCTAAACAGACGACTCACTGAGGTCTTTGTTTATTTTCCCAAAGCAGGAAAACATTAAGAGTTTGATAAAAATGAAATCTTTAAAGACATGAAGAATTCTTTATTTATCTCAAGTATTTTTCCATCTCATTGTTTACCAATATTATTGCATATCAGATATTTTCCCAGTATCATTCAGCTGCAGCTTAATGAGTGAAGTGAATTATTTTACCTGCTATCACTGTGCAGATTACAGGTGATAATCCCGTCACAGCGATCAGGATTTTCTCCATAATCTGCCAGCTCTGCTCAGCAATCTGGGAATTTCCTGGAAAGAAATAAGAAAGATGAGATGAACCTCAGTATCTTCGGTTCATCTTAGATGAGACACCTTCAGAACCAAACCAGAACCACCTGGTTCTGATTCTTACTGAGTTTATGAAGTGTTGCTCTCCTCCTGTTGCTCCTGGTTCTGATGCTGCAGCTGTAGGTCAGATCTGGACCATCTGGACCCGTCAGAGAGCTGCTGATGTCATAAAGCTTCTCCTCAGTCTGATGGACTGTGGTTCTGTTCTGCAGAGCCGTGTTGGATGGAGGCTCAGTGGACCAGGTGAGTTCAGGTTGAGGGTAGATCCCCTCTGAGCTGCAGGTGATCCTGTTTCCATCCTGATGGATCCTGATGTCAGAGACTGGAGCTGCAATAAAACACTGATCTATTCAGAATGTTAAAAATATCAACATAATTAATAATTAACTTGTTTTAAATCCCACCTTCGACTCTCAGGTGAATAAAAACCAGTTTATTTCCGCTGGTGTTGCACCTGTAGGTTCCCTCATCCTGAACTTTGACCCCTGTCAGCAGCAGGGAGGCGTTTCCTCTGGAGATCTGATCCGTGAACAGAGACGTTCTGCCTCTGAAGTTCTGGTCCTGTTGACCCAGCTGGTCCTGGTTGCCATAGTAACAGTGGACGGTGCCGTCTGCAGGTGTCAGGCGGCTCCAGTTGATGACATCAGAGCTGCTGGAGACGCTGCAGGGCAAAACGCAGCTCTGGCTGAAAACACACGTCACCCGGGCGACTGAAAATAAATAATAAAAAAATTATTCAGACTTTATAACAAATATCTGCAATAATCAATTTGATTTAGAGTCCTGAGTTCACTGGAAAAACATAAAATCTTACCAAGTGTTGGTTTAGTTTCTAGAATTAGAGCAAATATGAAATAAGACAAAACTGACTTAAAAACAACTTTTCAATATAAAGGAATTTGTTTTAAATGATTCTTGATTCATAAAAATTAGTTCCTGTGACAAAGTGGTTCAGTTTGTTTCACCACTTCCCTTAACATTGTAAATATAGGAATCATGTTTTGCTCTTCAAATGTTAAAAAGCAAAACAGAAACTAACCTGTAAATCAAATATTTGTCTTGCTGATTAAAAGTGAAACTATTGACCAGCTGCTGGCTGAGATCCAGGTTCTGCTTCAAGTTTTTATCTCCTTTATGTTCACATTACAAAATAAATGCACAGATTTTACAGAGCTAAAGTAAAAAACATCTGTTTCCACAATGTTCAGTGTTTTATATATAAATATATAAACATTAACAGAGACTGGTAGATTATATTTGTCTTGGCCTTATAATCAGAAAACTGAAAGTATGAAGCTAAATATTTTTTCATAAAGTTAGAAAATAAAAGACATGATTTTAAACATTAATCTGAAAAATGTCTGAAATTCATAATTTGTCTGAAACAGAATAAAACCACTAAAATGTCAGAAAAGTTGAAGTTTTCTGACTCAAGCTGCAGTTTGAACAGAAACATTTCAACACGTCTCTGTTTGTTTTATCCTCAGATAAAAATCTGCAGAGCAACATGACTCATGCTTTGCTCACCTCTTTTTGAAGAAATGCTCTGGAAGCTCAGAACCAGCAGAACCATGAAGCTCCTGATGCTGCCCATGGTCCAACTGGTCCCAGTTACTGGTCCCAGTTCATGCTACCTGCATGAACCTGCTGGGATTATGGCTTCATGGAAACGGATCGGATCAGAGAAACGGATCCACCCAGCCTGGTTATTAGTTTCACTTTTTATTTGGCTGCAGCTTCAGTGCAGAACCGAGTTTCTCTGATCATCATCGTCACGTTTCTGTTTTTCTCCCTCATTGATCGAATAACAGATTTTTTTTTTGTTCCAGAAAAAACAAATAAGATCAAATTTTAAAATATGTAAATGAGTTTGATTTGATTGGTGACTACAGTCAGTCAGAATGTATGATAAGAATTTTGTGGAAAATATTTTCTTCAGAAATGTCAATTTATTAAATCAAGTCCCATTAAGTTTACATTTAGTATTTTAATTATTTGGTTTATTTCAATAAAATTCTTCATTATTTACTGTTTTTGTCTTGATTATCCAGGAATATCTGTTTTATTTTAACACAATGTAACTATAATTAGTTAGATTATAGCTAACAGCAACAAGCTGCTGTTGTTTATGAACACACAAATGAAGTTTTAAAGAAGTCGCCTTGCAGCTTTTCCTTTTCCGCAGCTTGTCAGTGTTTTGTTCTTGTTCTGCATCCAGAACCGCCTCAGAAATCCAAACATGTTTGACTAAAACTGAGTTTGTATCAGTTTCTCTCACTAATTCCAGACTCCAGTCTTTTCTCACATTAACAGATTTTCTTTGGGTCGACTCTGATGCAGATTTGGTCTAACTGGTATATTTGGTGGTAAAATTGGACAGAAAATCATGTTTGTTTCCATGAAACTGAAATTATTCACCCAGCACAGGTTTAGATTTATAATTTTCTTTCAGCCAAGAGGTTAATTTCTTCCATGTTGGAAGTGATTAATTCCCTTTTCACTAAAGGAAAATATGAATAGAAATTGCAGAAGTAATTATTTCTGACTGGCTTCCTGAACGTTTCTGATTTGCTGCACAGAAGGTTTTTTATTTGCACACTAGAGGGCAGAGTAGAGCCAGTCAGAGGTTTACCTGTGTTCAGGTAGGAGAGGTCTGCAGTTTGCTTCATTTGGCCTCAACAGGATTTGCTCAGTGTTTGATGTTTTGGGTGTGTATGTTTTATTTTTTTGTTAATTAACTAAAGAAATGTGAATTTATTTGGAACATTATTTCTCCCTTCTCATGACTCTAAAAATGTATTTAATGATCTTTATGGATTATGTTACATTTGCATTTACTTTATGTCATGTTTGTTGCTACATGTCATTTGGTACATGTGGAACATAAGTATGTGCATTTTCAATAAAATGAGCTAAACAAAAATAATTTCTTTTGAGCAGTGAGAATATTGTGACAGTTTTATCATTTATAAATTGTGAAGCCTGATTCTGATCGTCTCTCTGCATCATCTATCACAAACACATAGAAAACAGTTGGATGTTGTGCAGAACTTAGGCCTTCAGCTGCTCAGGATTAAAAAAAGTCTTTGAGAATGATGATCAAGAGATTGCATCAAATGATAAAATGACTTTATAAATAAAAATGTTAAATAAACTTGTTAAAATCTTCAACATGCTTCAAAATATTACATATGTTTTCAAATTAAAACAGGAGAGAGATAATATTAAAAGAGAGACTTCATTTTTGTTTTATTCTAAACAGAATAAAACAAATCCCCATGAAAACTCAAAGTCTGCTGCATCACTTCGTTTTAACAGTAACAATCTGTCAATGGTCTTTAATCCTTTATTCACAAATTTCACTTTGTGCTTAATTATCATAGTAATTATTGCTTGATTATCATCCTTAACGTCTTTACCTTCAGCAGCTAACAAGCAACCAACAGTACAAGCAGTGCATGTCTATAGAACAAAGTTTAATCAAACCAACATGATTGTTTTAAATATTTTTATTGCTTTGATGGTAAAACTGGCCCTGCTCTCATAACGCAGCTCAGTTTGAGTTTGTTGTTCAAACTTCTCCAAACTGAGATTGCTCAGAGTTATTTCCTGGAGGTAAGATCCTTAATCCCCATGATAAAATAACAAATTATAGGTTCAAACTGAACCGTCTGTACCAAAGGAAAACAGCAGTTATTTAACTTCTATCACAGTTCAGGAGTCCTTCAATAATTTTTTTTTAAATTAAAATTTCTACTAAGAAAATAAAATATAAAGTTAAGCCTATAAACTTCTAATCAGCCGTGACAGAGAGAGATCCAGTTTTTCTGCTCTGTGATTTTTAGCTCTCAGTCCTCAGGTCCTTTTCTTCTTCTGCTGCAAAATAAAATAAATGAGTTAGAAAAGACCTACAGCTGTTTATTCTGCACTGCTGTATGGATAATTGATTTAGAAATGATCAAGTTTATGAATCACCGTTTTATGAAGTAAACTGATTTTGGGCACCTCCATGCTGAGCTGATGCTATTTTCTGCAGAGAAGATAAAAGTGAAAGTTCTTCCATGAAGCAGCAGCAGCTCATCAAAAGCTGCTTAAAGCATCAGTGTGAAACTTTTATAACAATATTTTATTAAATATTTGTTAAGCATGTCACCATAGAGGCAGATAATCTATGAAACGATTGAGCTCCTCTGCCTCTCGGCGGCGACTCTCATTATTTAATAACTAGGATTAAATTTCAGTTAATTTGAATTTAATCTGTTTGTATGTCTGGATTAAACTGACACCTTAGGAAAGTGTCAATTTCTGATTTCTGTCATGTAAACAGAACTGAAAACTGTCAGATGTTTCAAACTTTTCAGTCAAACTGTTGGTTTGAGTCCTGCAGCTCATAATAACCAGGAATATTTACAACAAAAGATTTATTTGTAAGGGACATTAAATGTTTTTTGAAGAAAAGAGATTAAGAACAATACAGAATCAAATTAAAAAGAGTAAAAATAGGGTTGGGTTACCTGCATTTTATATTTTCCCACAAGAACAACTGTAACCACAGCAACCGCTGCCCCAACCATCACCATGGAAACGATTCGATGTCTGGATGAACCTTCTGGAGCGGCAGAAGGCAGACTTGTCCCTGGGAGCAGTTTCACACAGGAAATGTGCCGTTAATTGAAAAAAGTAAAACTCCAGGAACACAAGTGCAGCTTAAAAACTGAGGATGCTGTGAAAAGGTTCAGGATTTCCTTTTTGCCACTTTCAAGCCGTCGGTTTCTGTAATCTGGTGATTGTGGCTCACAGATGACATGATACCCCAAACCATCACCGACTGCTGAAACTTCACTCTGGACTCAAACTGGTTCCTGGTTCTGATCCACCTCTTGGGAAGCTTCTTTCACCAGACA
This sequence comes from Poecilia mexicana, assembly GCF_051168715.1. Classification (NCBI taxonomy): domain Eukaryota; kingdom Metazoa; phylum Chordata; class Actinopteri; order Cyprinodontiformes; family Poeciliidae; genus Poecilia; species Poecilia mexicana. The sequence goes on from NW_028263384.1 coordinate 2,122,180, forward strand.
AGCCTCTCAGTGCTGCAGTGGTCCCTGCTGAAGATGTATTCATAAATCTATGATTCTGATATGATGCCTCCATTTAACCTACTCTGACTCCTCGAAGTGGCCGTCTTCTGGTTCCTCCTGGTTCTGATGCTGCAGCTGTAGATCAGATCTGGACCATCTGGACCCGTCAGAGAGCTGCTGATGTCATAAAGCTTCTCCTCAGTCTGATGGACTGTGGTTCTGTTCTGCAGAGCCGTGTTGGATGGAGGCTCAGTGGACCAGGTGAGTTCAGGTTGAGGGTAGATCCCCTCTGAGCTGCAGGTGATCCTGTTTCCATCCTGATGGATCCTGATGTCAGAGACTGGAGCTGCAAACACAAAGATTGTTAGAAAATAATCATTTCTGATTGACAACTTCTGAAAAATAGTTTAATAAGAAAATCAAACCTTCAATTTTTAGTCTAATAAATGAATCCTGTTGTCCTCTGGAGTTGCTGGTGTAACATTTATATCTTCCCTCATCCTGAACCTTCACCTCCTTCAGCAGCAGGGAGGCGTTTCCTCTGGACAGCTGATCCAGGAACAGCGATGTCCGGTTCTGAAAGCTCTGGTTCTGGTGACCCAGCTGGTCTTTGTTGTGATAGTAGGAGTGAATACTGGAGTTTTGTGTTATTGGGTAAATCCAGTGGATCAGTGAGTCAGAAGCGAACTGGAAGGAACAGGGTAAGATGCAGCTCTGACTGAAAACACAGGTGACCTCAGTGTCTGCAGAGAGAACAGTTCAGTTTTAATGAATCCGTCTGAAACAGAGGAGCTGAAGTCCAGACCTGGAGAGCTGCCGTCCTGCAGCTTCCCTGCTCCAATCGACACACCTGAGCCAAATGAAAGGAGGTCAGCAGGTCTGTTCAGAGCTGATCCTGGTCTGCTGGAGTAAAGATGCTCCTTGTCCACTTCAGTCTTTTTATGGATTCATGTTTACCACTGAAGTTATGTGTTTTTACATCTTAAATCATCTGTTTTAAATTTTGTATTTAATACACACAGGCATGTCAAGTTTATCTGAGCCTTTTTAATGTTGTTCTCATCATACTGCTGCCTGTTTAAGCTCCTGTCAGTCCTGGGCTGTTGGCGCTTTGGGTCTCATTCACGTTTGTGTCCCATATTATTGCTCAACAGGTTTTATTATATTTGGGTTCATTGGTATTGCTTTAATTTTTATCTGCATAGACGTATTTGATATTAATAAAACGCTCTGATCTCAAGATACCAATGCTGCTTTGCAGAGAATAATCATCATAAATTAAATAAAGCAAATTTTGTCTTAAAAACAAAATTAAATTCTGGACACGAAAATCAAAATAGTGTTCTGTTGGTTTTAAGACAAAATCTGAATGCAACTTTAATGGATGGCATTAAAACAGGAACAGTGGCATGTGAACCTGGGAGCTAATCAGAGGTAAGTGGAGGCAGCTGGGGAGAGCAGAGGGAAGTTATGAGATGTGGAACAGCTGGGAAGGAACGAGCGAAAAGGCAGAGGAACAAATCTGATTTAAAAAAACTGGAGAGAAAAAGGAGGAGACAAAATCCTGTGGCTCACATAACACTGTGGTCTAAAAACCTCAGTCTATTTATTAATGAAAAAGCAGAAAAGATCTAAAACAGAGAAACATGAAATCATGAAAACCAGAGAAGCAAATTAAACAGCTACTGATGAATCCAGTGAAATGAGGCCTGACAGGTTTGAAAGGCATTTTTCAGGTAAGACCAGTTGGATAACAGAGAAATTAAATCTATTTATACTTGGAAGTGGATGAACTGGTGACCATAATTTATTACTTTCTGTCATGTTTTCTTTCACAAACAACTTCAGTCCATCCTGACTGAAGTTGAACTGTTTTCCAGAGACGAATCACCAGCTCCAGACTCCATAGCTCACCTGGATCGGAACATTTTTATTTGTAAACGTTCCCACATGTCAATCCAAGGGCGTAGGTTCGGTCTAAGTTTTGGTGGGGACCTTGACCCCCCCCCCCCCCCGGCAGTACAGTGAAATGCCCAAGAGCACCGAACATTTTTGAGAAGGGGGGGAAACCACATTGGCTTAATAACCCCCTCCCCCCAACCATAACCATATCATACATCTTGTGTATACAACCAGATACAGTCATACTCAGCAGATCAGTTCAAGAACACTTTACTTTTTCCTTTACAAAATTCAGCAAACGTTACAAGTAAGATCAAAAGAAATATCCTCTGGACACAGCAAACACAATTGCAGATAAGAAGAAATCAATAATAAAAGAAAAAAGAAAAAATATTACATAATTAACAGACCTATTCTACCTCACATTCAGTGCTGACCTTACTAAACACCGGACTTTACAACAAATGCGTTGCGTGATAGATATCTAACTTATGGGTCCACTCACTGTACTTACAGCCGACGTAGCGAAATAACTTCTAATGTCTGTCCTTTTCTTTTTTGGTGGCGACATGGTCTCGGAGACTCATAATAAATGTCAAACTAAGAAGCTTCCGTTCCGCGCACCGCCTGTTGCTGCTAATCAAAGATCGTAGATCCACGTTCTTTGAGCCAATATGGAAAAAATTGGTCGGGACTTTTTCATATCCCGTGAATATTGGTCGGGACATGTCCCTACCGTCCCTACCCAAACCTACGCCCATGTGTCAATCACATGCGACAGGAGAGAAAGTTCCCAAACAATCTTCTTAACCACACCAACATTTTTACTTCAGTAAAGGTACTTGCTGAATGTCTTTATAATCCATCATTGTGTTCCTACTGAGGTATATTTTCTGTAGTATTGTGCCATTTAACACAATGCTGCTGATAATGCGAGTTTTTATTGTGTTAACTTTCTGTGGCAGTTTGACGTCAGGGATGACCTGCAGAGTTAAATGAACTAAATAAGAACGAAGAATGACTTTTCCTTTAAAACTATAGTGACTGTCTCCAATATTGTCCCCCCAAATATTGGAGACAGTCAACTCCCCACCCAAAATATAATAATAATAAATCACCGCTTTTGCGAACAATTTTAAAATCTTCTACTCGCGTGCTTTTATTTTGAAGGCGCACCACAGCGCTTCCAGACCGTAGCGCCTTCATGCTGACATGAATATTAAAATCTATCAAATCTTTTACTTACCTTCTTTAGAAACACTAAACGGAAAAGTCAAGACGAGTAAAAACACGAACCGCCTGAGTTCAACCATTGTGTTGAAATGACTCGGAACCAACAAGGCGGGTTGGTCAATAATCTCAACCAACCAGTTTAATGCGAAAGCGAAAGAGTCCTGAACTGAGAGTAGCTGATGTACAGATCAAAACCATGAACCACTGAAGTTATAGAGAATTTAACATTTCATCCATGTTTAAAATGAAACTGGGAGAAGTGCTGTACATGTCAACCAGGTTTCTTCAGTATTCATTTCAGATTTTAAGTTTTCTGATTTATTTTTGTTGATGCCGTTTTGTTTTTATCACAATGTTTAGATAGAAATCTGATTAGTTGAGTTTGTTCTATTGTTCCTTTGCAGTTTGAGCTGTAATGTTACAAATAATGTTTTTAAACATCGATGTTTATATAACCAGTTAATATCAGCTTGTTATACCTTTATTACATCATAAAGAAAAGGGATCATGTTCTGTGAAATAAGCAGTTCAGATGAAATTAAAGGGAAAAGCAGGAATAAAATATTTTCATCTGAAAAAATAATTAAGTTGCTTTTCACACTTTAATGTACTAATAAACATGATTGGGAAGGAGGAAATTTACAGTAATAACAATGAAAACAGATTATTTATAAAATTCAACTGATGACATTGATGGGTATTTACCACAGACAACTTATGAGTTTTATGACCAAGCTTTTGCAAAAGGAGAAGACTCAGCAAACTGCTCCTCCGAGCCGTTCAGAGCGTCTGGAGACCTTTGGTCACAGCTTGTCTTTTATTATCGAGCAAAAAGAGGGAAGAAAGACAGCAGAGACAAAATACGACTGAACACAGGCAGTTTCTGAGATGAGGAGTATTCTGGTTGATAAGGAGGCAGCTGAGGAAACGTAATTCAAGGTCTGGGAAACTCAGTTAACTGTTTCACATGAAGACGAACAGGCAGATGGAGCCTCCAGGTCAGTTTATACACACAGAAGGAAGAGAACACTTTAATAATCTATAGACTGAATGTTTAACATTAGACTGAATATGAACTAAAGTAATAAAATGATAAAACCAAAACATCTCTAACAGACATTTTATTATATAATAGAACAGTGAGTTTGTTTTCTCTTAGAAAAAAAGAGAAAATTCAAAATAAATTAGCTACAAATAAATAAGTGCAAAAATATAAAGAGCCTAATTTTCACATCAGTAAAACATTTTCTACAGGTTGGAGTAGAAAACGTCACATAGATCTGAGGGACTGTGTGTCTGACAGCAGCAGCTCAGAAAGTTTCCCTCCAGATGGACCAGTTTGGTTCTGGTTCTGGTCGGTGTGTTGATCCTTCATGTTCTTCTGGGCTCTCAGGCCATCAGGTCCATCGTTCCCAGTGAGGTCAGCTCGTTTTCAGCTCCACCCAGTTTAACCGGGTTGGTTTTCCTGTGGGTGGAGAATCTGGGTTTCCTCTGAGTCTGGAGTCTCCACCAGGCTCCTGCAGAAAGAAACTAGATTTCAGTCCTGCAAAAACTGAACAAAAGTGAAATTCTGGAAAACAGAAACAGGTTGGAGTGCAGCTGGTTTACCCCCGACTGCTGACTGACCCGTTCTCTGGTGGTCCTTCTAATAAAATGTTCTGCTGCAGGAACCGTTTGGACTTCCTGGACTGAAGGGAAACAGAAACATCCTCGTTTCCACTGGTCAGAATCAGCTTTAGTTACAAAAATGAAGAATTTAACTTCTAAAAGTCTCTATTTGGTCTCAGTACAGACATTTAAACATAAATATATAAATATTGAGAGATATTTTTTATAATTATGTATTTACTCACTGCTTCAACAAAAGAATAACTCAGGCTCACCTTGATACATTTTTCAACACAGAACGGAACCGCCATCGTTGACATCGACACCAAAATGACTCCAGCGACGATCCCCAAACCCTGAGCCCGACCTGAACACACAGCGCGTTCACATCCAGATTTAATCTGACATGGAGATTTAATCTGACATCCAGGTTTAATCTGACATCCAGGTTTAATCTGACATCCAGGTTTAATCTGACATCCAGATTTAATCTGACATGGAGATTTAATCTGACATCCAGGTTTAATCTGACATGGAGATTTAATCTCACATCCAGGTTTAATCTGACATGGAGATTTAATCTGACATTCAGGTTTAATCTGACATCCAGGTTTAATCTGACATCCAGGTTTAATCTGACATGGAGATTTAATCTCACATCCAGGTTTAATCTGACATGGAGATTTAATCTGACATCCAGGTTTAATCTGACATGGAGATTTAATCTGACATCCAGGTTTAATCTGACATCCAGGTTTAATCTGACATGGAGATTTAATCTCACATCCAGGTTTAATCTGACATGGAGATTTAATCTGACATCCAGGTTTAATCTGACATGGAGATTTAATCTGACATCCAGGTTTAATCTGACATGGAGATTTAATCTGACATCCAGGTTTAATCTGACATGGAGATTTAATCTGACATCCAGGTTTAATCTGACATGGAGATTTAATCTGACATCCAGGTTTAATCTGACATCCAGGTTTAATCTGACATGGAGATTTAATCTGACATCCAGGTTTAATCTGACATCCAGGTTTAATCTCACATCCAGGTTTAATCTGACATCCAGGTTTAATCTGACATGGAGATTTAATCTGACATCCTGGTTTAATCTGACATGGAGATTTAATCTGACATCCAGGTTTAATCTGACATGGAGATTTAATCTGACATCCAGGTTTAATCTGACATCCAGGTTTAATCTGACATGGAGATTTAATCTGACATCCAGGTTTAATCTGACATCCAGGTTTAATCTCACATCCAGGTTTAATCTGACATCCAGGTTTAATCTGACATGGAGATTTAATCTGACATCCAGGTTTAATCTGACATCCAGGTTTAATCTGACATCCAGGTTTAATCTCACATCCAGGTTTAATCTGACATGGAGATTTAATCTGACATCCAGGTTTAATCTGACATCCAGGTTTAATCTGACATCCAGGTTTAATCTGACATGGAGATTTAATCTGACATGGAGGTTTAATCTGACATGGAGGTTTAATCTGACATCCAGATTTAATCTGACATCCAGATTTAATCTCACATCCAGATTTAATCTGAACTCTGATTGGTTTAGGACGACCGGGTCACTTTAAAACAATTACCTGCTGTTTCCGGGTTGACCAGCCTCCCGGTCTTGTGGTTCTTCCGGGTTGTGACGGTGCAGACGTAGGTCAGGTCCGTGTCGTTGTCCGGAACCGTCAGGGAGCTGCTGATGTTGAACAGCTGCTGCTCGGTCAGCTGCACCAGAGTGGAGCTGTGGAGGACGAACTTGGACTGCGGCTCGGTGGACCAGGTGAGGTTCGGTTCCGGGTAGATCCCATCCGAGCTGCAGATGATCCGGTTCTCTGCTCTTCGCAGGTTGACCGTCTTCACCGGAGCTGCACACATTTTGTTACTAAAACACAAAATCTTACCAAGAATGTTTTTTATTTTCCAGTGAAAATGTCTCAGTGCTGCTGAAATGAGACAAACTAACAGGCAGGTAACTTTTCAACAAGATGTGGGAGTTTGTTTTATAGGAGTTTGTTTTATGGGAGTTTGTTTTATGGGAGTTTTATGTCAATAATTGACCAAAAGCCACAGTTTCACTGGCAGATTATTTCACTTAGAAGACATTTTTCCATGTTACAAGTGAAATAATCTGCCAGCTCTAACCAAACCTTTTTCTCAATCTGAAGGGATTATTGACTTTAATCCAGCTCATGTTTCTTACTGGAAAGTTACTTCTAAGTTAGTTTGTCTTATTTCAGGTTTACTGAGACATTTGCAGTAGAAACTAGAGAAAAACATGAATGTTTGGTGAAGAACTGCTGGATCTGATCGCAGGTCCTTCTGCAGATTTCCATTAAGACGTTAAAATAATCCTGTGGTTCCCACCGTCCACTGAGACTCTGATGAAGGCCAGCCTGGTTCCTGCTGAGCTGCTGCAGTTGCACACATATCGGCCCTGATCCTGGACCTTCACTCCGGTCAGCAGCAGAGAGGCGTTTCCTGAGGAGATCTGGTCCACAAACAGGGACGTCCGGCCCCTGAAGTTCTGGTTCTGGTGTTGGACTTGGTCTCTGCCGTCATAGTAAGAATGGACCACAGATCCTCCTGCTGCCAGCCGAGTCCAGCGGACCGCCGGTCCATCAGCCGGCTGGAAGCTGCATGGCAGGATGCAGACCTCACTGAAAACACAGGAGACGTCTCTGTCTGCAGCAGAGACAGAACAAATCTGCATTATTATATCCATCCATGGAAATTCATCTTCATATGAAAACCTAAACGTTTTACTTTTCTAGTTTTATATGGAAATATGAACAAGCAGCTTCTGAAAGTAGAAAGAAATACTGATTTATCACTGCAAAAACACAAAATCTTATCAAGTATTTTGGTTTAGTTTCTAGTTCAAATATCTTATTGCACCTCAAATAAAACAAAGCTAACAAATAACTTTTCAGCAACATATAGCAGTTTGTTTTAAGTCAATGGCTTCTGAATATTGATGAATTATTAGTTCCTCTTATAACAAAACATTTTCCCCTGTGAGAAGTGAAATAATCTACCAGGATTTTATAAAATCAATATTAAAGAATTACTGACTTAAAACAACCTCCTGAAAAGTTACTTGTTATTTTTGTCTTTTTTCAAGCGTATTAAGACATTTGTACAGGGAACTAAAGAAAACAGTTTGGTAAATCTTTTTTTTTTTTTTTTCTTTTTTTGCAGTGAGTTGTTTCCTCCAGGCAGCTCTGCAAAGGCAAATGTAATTCAATAATTGAACACTAGATGGCAGCGTCGCACCGCCGGCTGTTTTCCTCATGCCGGCAGGTTTGGTTTGTTTTGTTTTGTTTTGTTTTGTTTTGTTTTTATTTAAGGCTGTAAACAGGATTAATCTTCCTGGTTCCACTTTGAACTCTGACAGTTTTATAAGAAAATAAAAATAACATTCCTGAGACGATCTTCAAATTGATTATTTTACTGTTTATTTCTCAACAGTCACGTGTTGTTTGGACCCAGTTTAATAAAATCTGTATTAATCTGGGGTTTATCACTCCTCTTTATTTAGACACAATTATGGTCCATAAACACAGCAAGAACAATGAAAATAAAAAAATATTGAATATATATATATATATATATATATATATATATATATATATATATATATATATATATATATATATATATATACACTACTCAAAAAAATAAAGGGAACACTCAAATAACACATCCTAGATCTGAATGAATGAAATATTATCATTGAATACTTTGTTCTGTACAAAGTTGAATGTGCTGACAACAAAATCACACAAAAATCATCAATGGAAATCAAATTTATTAACCAATGGAGGCCTGGATTTGGAGCCACACACAAAATTAAAGTGAAATGTTCCCTTTATATTTTTGAGCAGTATATATAGTTTTCAGACCAGTTCTGTTCGCTGGTTCTCTTTGGTTCTGTTTGGTTCCGTTTGCTGGTTTCTGGTGTTTCCCAGTCAGCAGCTTCTGTCCTTCCTGTTGTCTCTCAGGTTAGTTTATGCTTTATTTTTTTACTTTACCTTCAGGATGTATTTCAAAGCCTTCATGTTTAAACAGAAGCAGACACTGCAGTCATTCCCCATCATCTAAAACACTCAGCTTGTCAAACTCAGAGCTCATTGGTTTATAACAGTAGAAATATTTTAAATGTATGTTAAATAACAGCAAACATGCATATTATTCACGTTTAAGTTGTGATGCATATGTTTTTTATTTAGAATAATTGTCTTCCCAGTTACGACGAGTCACACAGTCGGTGGTAATGATTATAATATCAGTAAAATCATTTAATCTGGTCTGTTTCCTGCTTTGTGTTTCTGTCTCTGGTTTGAATTATCCAACATCCTAATCAAAACAGGTGAAGCTGGATTAAAATAAATCTGAATAATCTGTAAATGTGTCACTCACCTCCTCTACAGAGGGTCCAGAAAAACGTCACGACGCCCCAAAACACGACACATTTCACCTCCGTCATCGTCCGGTCGGATTTCAGCCGACTGCGCAGCCGAAGGGAAGAACAAGGCGTGACGGAGATTTAAAACATCTCACCAAACTGGATTCATCTGCCAGTGACTAACCAAGGAAACAATAATTATTAGGCAGCTTCAACCTCTACAGCAGGACAGGAAGAACATTTCATTAAATCAGGAAGGCTCTGGCTTAAAACTGTTTAAACAAACGATATGAGGTTCATGTTTTAAATAAAAGGACTGGATACCAGGTGTGTATCTGTAGATCTCTGTCAGTCACAACCTGTAACATTCCTGGAAATATGAGAAAAGTTAAAATAATAACCTGTTAATATACATGAAGACATTAAATGTTAAATGCAGATTAAAGGTAAATAAGTTATCAGGTTAACTTTGTTTTAAATTCATGAAGCTCTCAGATTCAGGCCATAATGTTCATGAAAAGTCCAACCTTTAGTTTCTTTGCCAGATTTTTGTCATTACTTTTATATTTGCCCAATATTTCACTCAAACGTTGCAGCTTTTTGCTCATGGGGTCAAAGGTCAACAGCTCTAATTGGTGTGAACTCCAGTCTGACTCTGACCTGCATGTTTTTAAAATGTTTTGCTTTTTCAACACATTGGATTCCAGTAATAAACTGATTTCTGACACCTGGCAGCAAGTTGAGCTGATATATTTGAGCCTTCAGGTCAATCAGGAAACTTCATCTGCTGACCTTTGGCCCCAAAACTGATCATCTCCATAATGGATATATATCTTCTAATTTCCTTTGCTGCATAATGCACATTTATTCTGGCGTTAGGTAAATGTATCTTGAAGGAGAATAGCATTAAATAAAAGTCCAACAAGGATATTCATTTAGAATTAAAAATAACTCACCCTGAACTACCATGTTAATATAATGTATGTAATAAAAGTGTTTAATTAATGAAGGGGATAAAACTCAATCCAGACTTTAAGTTTAGAGTCTAGTTTGCAGAGTATGAAGTTATTTTTCCCCCAATTATTCAATAATAAAAATAAAATTGTAATCAAAACTTTTGGAATTGTAATGATTTCTTTTTTTAAAACAAAAAGTTTAGTTTAAAAAACATTTTTTAATTAAATAACAAATTTTTGTCTTGTGAACTTAAAAAGTTATTTTCCAAACATAAACTTTTATTTGCACACATCATAAATCTTTTGCTGTGATTTTAGGCCCCGCCCACAACGTCATGAGAATCACAAGCAAAACTTTGAGTCAAACAAAAACTTAGAATATCAAGAAAAGATTTTTGACATGCACAAATAAGTTTGTTTTGCAAATAATTTTTTCACTTCATGAGACAAAAATGTGTGATTTTAATTTAAAAAAAAAGTTTTTTAAGCAAAACTCGGTAGGCTTTTCTCATGGTGACATTAACAGTTAATTTTTATTTTTTCTCCAGTTCCACGTTAAAGTTTGATGCAGCTCTGCTTTCCTGAATGGACCATCTTCATCTCCACTGCAGTAGCAAACAGGCAGCTCTGTTTTATAGATTACAGTACATTAGGTTAAAAGGTTGCATTGTGCCCTTGTTTTATAGTGTAATTCTGTAAAGACAAACTATGTCTGGGTCTAGTGCGCCTCAACACAGAATTAAAGCAGAAAACCAAGTGGAGACGCAGATTAAAGCTGCTCTTAAAGGGGCGGTGTCAAGATATGTATTTTATAGCACAATCAAATAACTGTGTCACCTACTGTTGTTATAAAATGTTAAATATATTAAATATGGCTTAAAAGAAATTACATTTTTAACTCCTTGAAATTGGGTCTCTGTCTCTTTAAAAGCTCCTGGTCTTTCTGAAGCTCCGCCTCCAGGAAGTGGCTCCTCTATTAACCCTTTAACGATGTTTTTCCCAGCATTGCTCTGAGCAGCAGCTCCTATAATGAGCTCAGCTGTTCCACCAGCTGTTTGCTGATTGCTGCTGGCTAGTCTGAAGGAGCTGAGTGGGGAGGAGCTGCGCCTCAAAGGCGGGGCTAAGTCCAACTCAGCGTTTTCACAGCTGAATGGTTGTCATGGAGATTAAAGGATCAAGACAAAACTCCAGGAATGTTTTTGATAAAGGAATAACATTTTAACACAATGTGAAGATAAAAAAAGGAAACTTTACATCATACTGCCCCTTTAACAAACACTGCAGGTCTGTGTCTGTGTCTGGTGAATTTTTGTTTAAAACATGATTGATTATCATTCACTGGGTAGAAAATACAGAAACTTTACTCAAGTAAGAGTAAAAATACTTCATAATAAATTTATTCAAGTAAAAGTAAAAAGTACAGCGTAGTAAAAATGATCCTAAAACTTTGTTTTTCCCTAAAGGTTACTGAAGTAAATGTAACCAGTTACTATGCAACTCTTATTAACAGGTAATCTGTAAGTGAGCCAGAAACTGGTTCCAGTTTGGTTAAACTGTTTTACCCCCATCAGGAGCAAAAAGGATTTTTTAAAAAAAGAAAACGGTACCATAAAATAAAACTCTTCTTTTAAAAGCTAAAACCTTTTTTAAAAATACAATAATTCATACAGAGTGACCTGAGCAGAGCTCAAAATTACAAACCATCAGAGAGAGAATAGAAATACAGGCTGCAGCTTTTCATTCATTTATTTATTGTTTAAAATATTTAACCTTCAGATAAAAATAGATAAAATGCAAAGTGACGAAGAAGATTATTTAAAAACTTTAGAACTAAGGCAGCATCGTACAAGTAAGACACAAATTATTTAGGATTAAAGTTAATCTTTCTGTTCACCTTAAAGTACCTTAAAGTTCTGGTGCGGCCCGGTTGGAGTCCGGAGCTGAATCAGAAAATATGGAGGGAGAGATTAGGGTCATGGTAAGAGGCTGTCCAACCTCTGTCTGTATATTTTATTTACGTTCTATTTTAACAAAGTGTAAATAAAAACATTTTTAGTGTTTATCCTTTTATTTTATCGTGTCAGGGAGATTCAGAGGGTATGAATAATTATGAGCTTTACTGTGTAAACTGAAGACAGAAACATCCAGTGAATCCAGAACCAAAGACAGAAAACAAAACGACGTGACGATGATTTAAAATACAAACTGAGCCGCAGAAACATGGAGACATTAAAAATATTTAAATAGCAACAAAAATCCAACAGCTGCAAAGAGAAAACAGAATTAAACTTTATAAATTAAACTTTTAACAATCCAGAGATTTAAAGTACAAAACAGAAAAATCTCAAAGTGCATAAAGACAATAAAACATTCAGAGGACAAAAACATTTAACAATTAAAAATCAGTCAGATTACCTTCATTTCATTTCAGTGTATTTATTTAAAACTGGTTAGGTAGTAAATATTGATTCCGGCTGATAAAAGCTGTTTTCATCACTTTAACTTCAGATGGATCCGTTTTTTAAAGTCAAATAACTTCAGAAAGTGCAAATTTTACCAATTATGTCGATTTACAAGTAGCAACTGCAGCTTTTAAACTGATATTCTTAGAATTTGTTCTTCCAGTGTAAAGACAGAAAATAATGTTTATTCTTCATAGTATTTATAAAAAAACGAGGTAGATGAGGACCTGTTCTGTATTCAACAGACGCTGGTTAATACAAACTCTTCATTATTTAGTTTCTAAAAAAATACATATTTATATATTATTAAATCCAGTCCCAGCACCACTGAGCTTCATCTCAGAGTCACTTCATGGTTCAGCAGTCGTTCGTTTTCCTCTTCAGCTGAAGTAACAGAACCATGAGAAAAATCTCAGTCTTTTCTCCAACAAACAGATTCTGGAGGATCCCAAAGCAGATTCCAGGCTACAAGGAACCGAATCCTGCAGGAAAGTCTCTGATGGTCCAGGTTCTCCTGGTAGCTGAACGATCGATGCTGAAACCTTCCTGCAGTCCGTTTTCTCACCGTTCTGTGAAGGACGGCAGCAGAGCAACTGAAACTATTGTTCTTCTGTTTCTGAAGGTTTTCAAGCCTTTACTTTAGAAACACGATGCTGGATTTCTTCTCGCTTCTTTAAAACATGTCAAAGGAAAGACATAAATTAAATGTTTTTCCACCAATTTTTCAGGGATTCACTGCATACCTTGTTTTAATGTATGAATGATTCATAGATCAGAGTTGAATGATGTTTCTCTGAAAAAGTTAGAAACTGAATTATAAATGGGTGAATAAGCAACCAGAGTCCAAAGAAAACCTTCACGAGACCTTCAGATACAGTTTGTCTTTTAAAAAACATTATTGGTGCTTTGGAGGTGAGGTTGTTCATTACAGCTCAATCTGAGGCCATAAAAATAATTCTTGGATCGACTCTGAGTCCAAACCAGATCCGAACGAAGAACCAGTTCTGTTCTCTCAGAGACTCATCACTTAGAAGATTCACTGTGGTTCAGTTTGGGGAGTAAGTTTGTAGCTCTGAAAGCAAAACATCTGAAAGCAAAACAAAATTCCTCAATTAGTCATCATGAACTTTTTGTAGAAAACATTTAACAGTAATTAATAAATTATTTTAATATCTGCTTCAAAGTCAGATACTGTATATCAAAGTCAGAACAATTGAGTTTAGCATGTATTTAATCATGTTTTCCTATCATAAATAAGAAACAAACAATAATAGATACAGAAAATAGGAGAAATAATCATACCTTCTTTTTCCATGTATAAACGAAAGCTGCACCGGCAATTGTTGCAATTATGACGATTACTGCAATCACTGCTATAACAATGCCTGAAGTGACTCCATCTGCAATAGAGAAGAAAAAAATAACAGAGAAACATTTGCAAATTTTACACAAGTTACTTATAATACAGAGAGACTGCACATAAAAACAAAAATGAAAGTATGTTTTAGTTGTGGTTGCCTGCTACATCTATAGAAACAAACTATAGATGATGATATTCTCTGTTTTCTACTGGCTCAGCATCTGTTTCCTGTTACATCTGGTTCTCCTCTCCAGTCATATTCAGATAACAGGATGATGGCGCCTGGTTTGTAGTGACAGGTTCTGGTTCGCTAAAACGGATTTAAAATCTTTTCTTCTTGTTTCTAATCAGAGATCAGGAGCAGCAGTCTGGATGTTCCTGGATCTTACCTTCTACTAAACGCAGCGGAGTGGATGCTGTGGCCGTTTCCTTGGCGTTACTGGATTCACACGTGTACGTTCCCTCTTGTTTTGATGTCAGATCTTTCAGTGTTAGATCTCCTTGTGATGAAACCTCCTTCACATATTTCTGCCACTCTGGTGTCGGGTTTAAACCTTTAACTCGGCTCTGTGTCAGGATGAGATCGTTGTGGTTGAATCTCCAGACGATCTGATCTGGAGGAGGATCCAGACGCTGACACTCAACTGTTGCTTCGGTGAATGAAGCGTTTCTTTGAGCTAAAAGTAAATAAACACACAACATTTAACAGCTAAAGCCGTATATTCACATGAACTCCATCCTCTAGAAGGAACATTTCCACCTACCGTTCTCCGTTAAAGTAGCTTTCTTCTGGTCTTTGGTTGTGCTGATGCTGCAGGTTGCAGCATTATGAGAGCCGTTGAGGTTATAAGGTATGGAGCTGCTGATGCTGTAAAGCTCAGACTCAGTCCTTGATATTCTGGGTTTTTCCGGTGGATCATACTGGGAGCCGATGGTCCAGATGAGGTTGGGTTCAGGGTAGATCCCGTCTGAACTGCAGGTGAGATTATTGTCCGACTTCCTGATGGTGACTTTCTGAATGGGAGCTGAAACAAACACATTTAAACCTGAGTGAACAGCTTCAGGTCAAACTGCCTCGATGCTGCAGAGCAGCTTCTGACTTATGAACCTCAGTGAGGTTGAACAGTTATTTTCTGTTTATATTGGATAAGTATGATCATATTCAGTTCCATGTTTTATTTATTTTTCTCTGCTTTTTACATTTGAATGTAGTTTATTTTTGGAACCGAACATGGAGGAACTCTGACCGTTTCATCTCAGTTCCTGTTTCTTAAATAAATGTTTCCAGTCTTTAAAGTTTTTCCTCCTGGATGATTTTTACTCATCCTCTGGTGATTCTCAGACTCGACGCCGTTTCCAGTCACTCTGTCGGAGGAAATAAATAGTTTGGCGTCTGGAAGGAAAAATCTAATTTAGACCAAACTTGGTTCCCATGGAAACCACTTATTGGATAGTTTGAGTTACATCCAATATATTTTTCTGTGGTTTAGATTGATTTACTGACAGTTTATTATTTATTTTGATGTTTGCCATGCCTGTTGTCTGAGTATTATTTATAATTATTCACCAGAAACTAAACAAATTCACAAATAAATCAGTTTTTCCAAAACTGTCAAAAGGCAGATGAATTACAAGAATAAAATCACAGACATAACTTCAGTTTTTTATCTATAATGTCAATATTACAGCTATAGACAATGCATTTAGTCCTCCTAGGAACCATCAGCTGCAGAACAAAACTGGAACTGAAAGAATCTTCTGACCTAAGATATCTGAAATATTTCAGATAACCTGAGTTGCTCAGGGGTTTTGTCACAGTTTCAGGACAGAATTACTTTCTGTTTTATTCTTGAAACACATTTTACCCATTAAAGCTTAATCTTCCTTTTTTGGTTTATTAGTAACTAATCACTGGACGAACAGGAGAAGGTTCTTAATTACCAGATGACTGTTCTCTGACCAGAAGAAGGAGTTTTCCTCTGATGTTAAAATTAAACTTTTCATTCTCCTTTTTCACTTTAACCAGTTAAATGTTGTAATTACACATTCTTCATGTGTCAGAATAAACTGTAACTCCTCATGTTGTTTCCTGCTTTCGTTCTGAATTATTAATCGTCCTTGGTCTTTTATTTGGTCTATCATCTTAGACATTCCTGTTGTCTGTTGTTTTAATTAAACTTTTTGTTTGTTGAAGATTAGTAAGTTTCCACAGTTTTCCAGTATCTGTCTGACGTTCAGCCTTATCTTCTAGCAGGTGCTGACCGAGGTCAGAGCGACGGGAACACAAATGTTTTTCTCTAAAATCGAAACTTATTTTGCAACATAAAGTTTCAAACTTGTTGCTGGTTCTCACCAGTTACTGACTAAACCTCTGACTGACCGATGAGCTGCTCACTGGGCTGAATGAGGTTTTCTGCAGTTTGACAGCTAATTAACGTTACAGGATAATGAAATGTGATTTTGAGCTGATTATTGTTGATTTAGACGGAAATGCAGCCATTTAAAAAACTGTTTCTACTAAAGTCAAGTTCTTGTGGCCATTTTTTTCATCTGAATCTGGAGAAAATGTCAAACCCAGTGAAACCAGCGACAACCAGAGGGAAAAACTAATTAATCTGTATTAACTTTACCTTTGAAACATTTAAAACAACTCACAGGAACAAGTGTAGCACATGTAAAAAAATACATGTATGTATGAAAATCATCTCTAAGAGACGTGAAGCAGGCTGATTCGTGTGCTTGCTAACAAGCTAGCTTCTATTAGCAATGTCAGCAAGTGGAATATTTTCCTTGGATTTTATCTATTGAGTCTCTAAAGAAACATGTTTAATTACAGACGTGTTAAATCATCTGTTTAAACGATTAAATGAGAAACAAACTGTCAGAAGTGTAAACAAACAGTTTATGGCTTTCAGACACGCGGCAGCCATGTTGGATTGTGAGTGAGAGCTTAGTGAGAAACCTCCATGTTTTCACTGTCATTTCTGACAAAAAATTTACCTTTATGGGTTTTTTCCTACTTGGAAATGGTAATTATGACTAATAAAAATAAAATTATTAAAATACACCTTTAACCAAACACTCACTTTCCCTTTTTGTGTCTATAAAAACATAGTAGTTAAAAATATTACTTTTTATTGTACTAATGGATCAAACAGTGTATAAATGCTGTCCTGGACTTTGAATTTCTTTCTTTTTCAGTCTTATTTTAAATAGGACCTATTATACAAAATTCACATTTTGGATGTTTTTATGCTTCTAAAAACAGCCCAAACTCTTTTTTGGCAATAAGTTCATGTCTTTTAGCGTCTGGAAAATGAGCCCTTTCAAAAATCTCCAGATTATTAAGTCACAGTCAAGAGGCACTGCAGCGTCACCTAGCAACCCCAGCCGAGCCGAGCCCGTTACCTAGCAACACAAGCAGAGCCACAGCACATTTGGTCAGCTGGTTCTACCGCTGTATTCGATGTACAATGGCTGCTGGACAAACAAGTGTTTTGTTGTTGATTTACCATCCAGAAACCACTAGCTGTGGTCCTGTTGGCTGTGCAGGAGGCTCCACATCTGCTTTTCAAAGATGTACATTTGTATAATAGAGCATTTGTTTGGGTCCATTTTCACGTAATGATTGTAAAGGTTAAAATGTGGGCGTGGCCAGCAACTTACATTGATTTAAAGTGACAGACACCCTAAAACAGCTCATTCTGAAACCAGAGCCAAACTAAAGTCTCATTCTCTAACAATGATTTTGTGCAAAAATATGCAATGACCATGTCTGGTAGTGACGTGCCATAACCTGTTGGAGGAAGTGTAATAGATCACCTTAAAGGTCTTAACTGCACCTACTGACTGGAATGTAGGAATGTAGACTCACAGGTTTTAAGGTGTGTCAAAGATTAGCATGATGATGGACTTTAGTCTGTGAATCAGTCAATCTGCATTAGGAAAGACTTGTTCAAACACAGAGTGTCTGAGGAAAGCCAGTGTTTGAATGTTTCCGTACCATAAACCTGTAACTGGATGTAGGTCTCCTTGTTTCCTTTGACGGTGCTGGTGTAGCACTGATATCTGCCTTCGTCCTGAACGCCCACGTCTTTCAGCCGCAGCGAGGCGTTGCCCCTGCTGAACTGCTCAGGGTCCAGCGAAGTCCGGCCTTTATACCGCTGGTTCTGCCGATCCAGCTGATCCTTGTCGTAGTAGAAGGAGTGTACCTGGATGTCCCCTGGCTTACGGATCCAGTGGATGACGACCTCATCGCCAGTATTAAACGAGCACGGCAGGATGCAGTCGGTTCTGAACTGGCAGGAGATCTCAGTACCTGAAAACATGAAGGAGGAGATAATGGGGCTGGTTACAGTAAAACATCAACGTTTTATAAGGCTGAGCAACATCAACAGTGGCATAAATGTCTGTTTCTACTTGTTCACTGTAGTTAGTTCACCCAAAGGTTTGACTGAAACCTTAATATTTAACTAGGCTGAAAAGATGCTAAACTAGAGCTGGAGATTTGGTAAAGATTTATTATAGATCCTATAGATCCTGTAGATGCTGTATGCCTTGTTGAGGAAAAACTTCTCCAGTTCAGAGTTGGCATAAGTAGGAATTCATGGTCACTCCTGTAAATGTTAGACACATGACACATTGATACTAGCAAAGTATCAATGCGTGTTTTTACTCATTGATACTAGTAAAGGTATCAGTCAGTCACCTGACTCAGCTCAGGTGTTCAGGAAATGTCATAAGGTTTGGATGGTTCTGAAATCCCCTGGTTGGTTTTGTTTCTTTTCATTTTAAGATTCAGCCTCTAAATTGGCAGTGAAGACCTGGAGGAAGACATGCAGCAAACATCCTGATGCTGGGAATCGAACCGACGACTGACATGATGCAGCCGCTCCACTTCTACTTAAACTTTTATTTTTCTGTCTATGCAACAATTCTGCTTTTGAAATTCAGTTTTTGCTTTATGTCTTTCCTTTTTTCATTATTTATTGTCCTCTTAGCGCGTGCTCTCAAACTCTCTGTGTCCTGTAGTCCCTCTGCTTCAGCACACCTGGCTACAATATTACCTGGTCAGCTGAGCTCTGCAGAGCTGGACTGCATGCTAACGGGGCCATTTCACCGTTTCATTCAATGTGTAGGTCAACGGAAACATTATGCAGGATTCTGGTCCTGCAGGCCTGCAGTGTGAGACCTCTGGTTTAGATGAATGGATCAATGATTTCTTAAGATGTGTGATACTTGAAACAGTTGATGTTTCCTTTGTTCAGTCTGACTGAACTGGAGTTATTTTCCAAAGAAACATTGTTTCTAGTCTCTGGATCAGTGGTTCTTAACCTGGGTTCGGTCGAACCCCAGGGGTTCGGCGGAGCCTCTGCCGCGTAAAGACACACTGTGTAAAGTCGTGATGACGCCCCGCTTTGCTGCAGAGGATCACGTTACATTGCTGAGCCAATCAGAGGATCACGTTACATTGCTGAGCCAATCAGAAGATCACGTTACTTTGCTGAGCCAATCAGAGGATCACGTTACATTGCTGAGCCAATCAGAGGATCACGTTACATTGCTGAGCCAATCAGAGGATCACGTTACATTGCTGAGCCAATCAGAGCTGCGGAGCAGCACTGATTGAAGGAGCTCCACTCTCAGCAGGGATTTGAAATTGTGTCTTTAATTACTTCAGCAAAACTCACTGTTTTTATCAAATTCTGTAGCTTTCGGTGTACTTCTAAATCTGCTCCTTAGTCGCATCTTTTCAGGGTTGGTACTGCCTCTAGTGGCGTGGGGGAGGTAACACGATTACCTTACTAAATCAGAATACCGCAAAGTCTTTATTATTTATTATTAATTTTTAATTATCTTAATCATGTAGAGCTAATTAAATGATCTAAATGAGACCTTAAAGTGGTTCCAGTTTCCCTCGATGGCCAACCTGTTGAAACTGAGGTACATTTGGGTCGTTCCTGGGCAGTCAGCTCAACTTTGCTGAAAACACCGACTATATTTTTGAAGAACTGTTCTCAGAGACTCTACCTTTTAAGAAGACTTGGTGATCTTGTCTATGTCTTAAATTTTGGGGGAAAAAATCATATTTTATTTATCGCTACAGAAGGGTTCAGTGAATGCGCATATGAAACTGGTGGGTTCGGTACCTCAGAAAAGGTTAAGAACCACTGGTCTAGATGTGCAGAACTGGTAGAAAATTTACCCCATCGTGGTTCTGCAAATACAAATATACATCATGATATTTAGATATTTAATTTATTAGAGAAATACTGAGAATAATTTGGTTTTTCCTCCATTTCACAACCTGTTATGATTCCTGCAGACGTTTAGCTCAGTTTTCCAGCTGTTTGTTGGAGTTTGTTTGCTCCTTGTTCTCCTCTGTGTTGTTACATCAGGAGTGTCAAAGTTCAAACTTGTAGAGCCACAAACCTTCTGCAAGTCATTCGTTTGATTCAGGTGAACTGGAGCAGGAATACTCTAGAGCTCTGTAGGAGTAACATTTCGACTTTTACAGCATTGTTTCTGTTCTTTACTCTGATTGGTTTGAATTATGCTGCAATCTCTGACCTTTATCACTTCTGTCATCATTTACCAAAACTTATGACACAATCATTACTGATTTATCATTCTCTGTCATATAAAACCCATTAAAAGTGTGTGGTTGTAAAGAAAGACACACTTGGAGTGATTATTGATTATTTACCATGCACAACCAGAGCCAATCAGAAAACTAAAGTAAAAAAGATTGACAGATGGGTGGATGACGTGATCGTTAAAAAAATGAAGCATTTCTTATGAATAGATAAGAATGTCACTCACCCAGTGTGACAAGAAAAAAAACTGAAACTAGGCCTCCACCTTCGATACAACAAAACTAGTTTAGCATTTTAAAGTTTAGCTTTTCCTTAAACCCCTTGTCCCTGACAGCTGTGACACATTTACAGAGATTAGACATGTGGACATTTATAGGTCAAAGGTTCATGTATCTGAGTGACCAGCTTATGATTCCTGCAGTTATTTTTAAAACTTTATGCTGTTAAACTGTTTCTTATCATCTGAAGATATTTAGTTTAAATATCCTTGTGGTGAATAAAAACAAACTGTTTTACTTTCCTTACCTCCGTTTCAAAGTAAAATCTACCATAACAACATGAAGATAAATATATAGGATCCAGAGATGAAAGAGTATAAAAGTGACACTCACCTCCTGTTGTAAAAGTCAAAAAGTTTAAAAATCCAAAAATCACAAAGAATCCGGAGGAGCTCATGTTGAGTCGTCTCTGCTCTCTGACCTTGTCTGACTGAAATGATTTACTCACCAGCTGACAGCTGACAGGACAGGACGACTCCTCCCACAAGTCTGTTTAATTAAAAATTTAATCAAACTGGAGCTAACCTGGTGCATTATATTTTATTTGCATCATTTTATTTTATTTTCTCCACAAACTAAAATCTTGAGCTTTTTTAGATCATTATTGGACATTGGTGTTAGAGATGGGAGACGGAGCAGAATGTGTTGCAACTGATACGTTTTATATTTAGAAACGGTTTGGAATGCCAGTCCACAGACGTCAAGCAGTATGACATGACTAACCCTGACGCTTCCACCCTGATCAAACTGTAAATAAGGAAAACAGAAGTATGGATAGTATATTTTTTAAAATATAGAGAGGTTTAGGTAACTTGCTGAAGATATTTATTGTCATCATTGTACATATTGGTAGTGGGATCCAATGATCAGCTGATTCCATATTTCATTACAGGTTGGAAGCTTTCACCCTCCAACACCGCTACGGAGCAGAAATACGTCCAAAAGTTTCAGACTCCTGTATTTTAAAAGGTTAATATCCTGGTTTGTTCATTATGATGTTGCATTGTGGTGCAGTTGGTAACGCTGCTGTCCTGTTTTTGTTTATTCTGCATTGTGTGAAAGCTTTTCTGTATGAGAACGTCGGAGATCAAATTCACCCTTTCATCTATAACACCAGCCTGGTGTTCATAAAACAATAATTAACAGAGATTGAGAGTTTAAAGGGAGAGGTTAAAGGTCAATAACAAATTTAGTTCCAGAGTCCAATTTTAAAACATGACAAACAGAAAAATCAAGAAAAGCAGCAGAATTAGAAGATTTAGCAGCAGGCGGTTTAAATTGGAGGAAGAAAAACCAGTTAGAGACATTTTCAAATGAAAAACCAGGAGAGACGGGCAGATGACTGTCAGATGAGAGTCCAAAGGGAAACTATAAAACTGGAAAATCATTTAACAAAACCTGAATCTTGATAAGACGACTCAAAACGCCAAAACCAAAAGTAATAATAATGAAACTCAGGTGATTCTGCATTATGAAACGATCTTCTGCAGTTTTGCAGATTAGAAAATCTGTTCTTAAAAAACTATGAAGTCACAATAAAACTGATCCTGTTGGTTTTAATAAAAACTTTATTCATGACACGTTAAAAGGCAGTGAGGTGAGTTTTCATTAACATGTTTCAGGTGCAGAGAAACGTAAAAATAATAATAATAAAAACCCAGTGAAAACCAGTAAAAACCAGTAAAAACCAGTTAACTCTCCTCACCAGACAGTGACCTCCTGGTTCATGGTCCAATAGAAAATTCATCCAGAGCTCAGGAACTGCTCTGAAAGTCAGACATGATAAATCAGGAAACAACAGGACAAATTGGGGGACCTGGGTCTCCCTCACCCCACCCGCATGTGGATTACGAGCTTCTTGACCAACCGACAGCAGAGAGTTAGGTTGGGACAACATACATCCACTGCCCTCAGCCTTAGTACTGGCTCTCCACAGGGCTGTGTGTTGAGCCCCCTGCTCTATTGTCTGTACACATATGACTGCACCTCTGCCCACCACAGCAACACCATCATCAAGTTTGCTGATGATACCACAGTGGTGGGGCTCATCTCAGGAGGTGACGAGTCCGCCTACAGAGGTGAGGTGGAGCGGCTGTCAGTGTGGTGCAGGGAGAACAATCTGCTCCTCAACAGCACAAAGACAAAAGAACTCATAATAGATTACAGGAGGAAAAGAACGGATATTAAACCACTAATCATTGGGGGAAAATGTGTGGAAAGGGTAGCTGACTTTCGTTTCCTGGGGGTCCACATTGAGCAGGGCCTCACATGGAACATGAACACCTTCGAGCTGACAAAAAAGGCCCAGCAAAGACTGTACTTCCTGAGGGTTCTCAGGAAGAACAACATCAAGGAGAAACTGCTGGTGTCCTTTTACATAGAGAGCATACTGACTTATTGTATCTGCGTATGGTATAACAGCAGCACTGCGGCTCAAAGGAAAGCTCTACAAAGGGTTGTGAATACAGCCCAAAAAATCATTGGCTGTCCTCTCCCCTCACTGGAGGATTTGCACAGCGACCGCTGTCTTAAAAAGGCACAACACATCACAAAGGACACTTCTCACCCCGGACATTCTCTGTTTACACTGATGCCTTCAGGCAGACGATACAGAGCAATCAGAACAAGAACCAACCGACTCAGAGACAGTTTTTATCCTACAGCAATAACAAAACTAAATGCAATCATAAACAACCATTAATCATCATGAATGATGTGTGTGAGAATGTGGATATTCTTATTTATTAGTTTTTGTTTTTTTTTTTTATCACTTACTTGTTATGTATTTCTTACAGTATATGTAAAGTGTGAGACAAGTTTTTTTTAGCATATGCACTGACTGACGGCACTTTTTTAAATTTCGTTGTTCTTGTGACAATGACAATAAAGATTTATCTATCTAACTTGGCTCGTTTTAACTCCAGAAAACTGTAAAAGTTTTAGTTCAAATTCGTCCTGGAAACTTTATCACAATCAGAAAACCAGCAGCAGAACTGGGAGAACTTTAATCCTGATAATCCAGACATGGATAAATCTGGTTGTAGTTCCCATCTGACTCTTCATCTACAAAACGCTCAAATATCCTCAGTTTTCTGTCATGAATCTGTTTCTGAGCTCATTCAGTTAAACTTCTGAATGAGTGAAAACACAGACAGATCTTTGTTCCATGAAGTCTCTATTTCTGATAGAAATACAGCAAACAGAGTCACAGGTTACACCTTCAGTATAAATATAATATTTATCTCCTCTGTTAAAGATGAAAAATGTAGAAACATATTTTAATTTAATTTTAATTTGTGCCGATTTAATCAAGTGGGGTAAAAATCCCACAAAACATTTTATAATGTATTATGTAGTAATGTAATAGTAATGTATAATGCAGTGTGTATTTATTTAATTGGCCTGAAAATCAATGTAAATCAAGTGATTTTTATTCATTTATGTGTTTTTATGTGATCAGTGCTGAGGGGCTTTTCTAACCTCATTTTGCTCCGAAGGCATTTCTGAGAAAACATCTTCCTGCCGAACTCAGAGGAAACGTTACAGTTTAAAACCACCGGATCTGTGGCAAACAGGACCCGCCGTGTTCATTTGGGACGAGGTAACGAGAGTAACAACCGCAGCAAACGGATGATCAATAAACACCAACTTATGACACTTTAACTGCGTCTGTGTGGTTTAATCAGCCAACGCTCCCTGTGACTCCTGTCAGGCACGGTGGAGGACCTGTGATGCTGTGATGCTTCTCAGCATCACCAGATTTCATCTTCATCAGGCCAGTGATCCAAAACAATCTTCTTCCATGTTTCCGTTGTCTTTAGATGGTAAATAACCATCAAATGAACATTCGACTGCAGAGTTTGAAGCTTTAAGAAAATCCTCCACAGTCTGAATCCGACTTTGATCAGATTTTATCCTCAACGGGAAAAAATCTAGATTTATTCAGGATGGAGATATTTAGAGAGTTCCACTGGCAAATTATTTCTACTGATACCATGGGAAAAAGTGAAATAACCTGCCAGGAGAACTGGAACTTTTTCATCAATATTAAAAAATGATTGACTTAAAATCAGCTGCTATATCTGGAAAGTTACTTATTGTTTACATTTGACTTATTTCATTAAGATATTTGCACTACAAACTGAACCAAAACTCTTGGTAAGATTTTCAGTTTTTGCAGTGTATGATACTGACTACTTATTTCCTCTCCACAGAACCCCAGTTTAAGCTCCAAACCTCCTGGTTCTCTTTGTGCCAGTAAATTTTCCCTACAGCTTCATCCTCCAGCAGAGTCAGGACTCAACATTCAGACTCTGTTTGGAGATTAGAGAAAAATAAATTCAGAAGTTCATTCAAAGATTCTCTGAAACCCCTGATGAGATTAAAAAGCAGCTTTCTGGGGCTTCACGGTCCAGTTTGAGCATCAGCAGTTTGAAAAGCAGCTCATCTTCTTCTGAAAGGCAGAGAAAAGTTTAAAATAAGGAAAATGTTTCAGTGTTCAGTCCAGACGGTTTGAACTGCAGGAGAGTCCAGTGATGCTTCAGTCAGACAGCTGGTTACTGGGAGGCGTCTCCATCTGAAACACGTCAAAACACGAAAATTAATTTAAAAACAGCAAAAAACATCAGTCAAGTTTTAAATGATCTGCTTGGTTTTGGGTTTTTTTCCATGTTTAAGAACTACACACTGCAAAAACACAAAATCCTAACAAGTATTTTGGTCTAGTTTCTTAAGACAAATTAAAACAAACTAACTTAGAAGTAACTTTTCAGAAAGACATTGGAGATTGTTTAAGTCAATAGTTCCTTTTTAATCAAATTAAAGACTAGTTCCACTGACAGACTGTTTAACTCAAGACATTTTTCCCATAACTGTATAATCTGCTAGTGGAACCATTACTTATTAATCAATACTAGGGTATTATTGATTAAAACAATAATACTTTTTTCCACAAAGTTATTTATAAGATAGTTTTGTTTTGCACTAAGAAATTTGCTCTTAGTCCAAAACTAAACCAAAAATACTAGATAATATTTTGTGGTTTTGCAGAAGAAATCTTGGTAAAAAAGATTCATTTAAGCCTTTATTTTACAACATTGCACATCTATTACATTAATGTTTATATATTTTCATAAAACCTAAATAATTCTGGTTTAATCTGACCAAATGACTGAAAATAATCTGTCTAAATTGATGTTTATTCACGTTTGCATCAAGCTACATTTGTTTTCTTAATGGACAGACATGGATGATGTAAACATAAGACTTTATAAAGTATAAAAATCTACTTTTAAGTCATAATTTCTCCATAATTCACCATTAAATAAACCACGTCATTAGAGGCTCATTTCATTAGAGCAACGGGTGGCTGATTACAGCAGCTGTCCGCTGGCGCCATCTGGTGGACGATTTTTATTAATACGTGTTCAGTTTGTTTTTATGGAAACTGACTTTTGACCCTGTTCAGCTCCGTCTCTTCATCAGAATGACCTCTGGGCTTCTTGTCTCTCCCTGAAAGTGGAGGACACACACGCACACACACACACACACACACACACACACGCACACACACACACACACACAGACACACACACACACACACACACACACACACACACCCCCCACACACACACACACGGAGACACACACAGGTTTTATTTCAGCATCCAGTTAAAAATTAATAATTTAGCTAAAATCAATTCATTGTCTTCAACGTTAGAAAATAATGTGAAGAATTTAAAAAACAAACTTTTTATTAAAGACCCTAAAATTTTAAAATCACTTAAAGAATTAATTTGATCAAATTTAAAGATATAAAATACTCCTCTCATTGTTGAAAATGTTTTTTTATTTTCTTCTGTACCTTTGACCTTTACTGACTCAGTCACTCTGACATGAACCAGTTAAAGTTTAACAAAAATGGAGAAATTATAAAATACAAAGTTAAGATACTCTGAGATGAAGATAAAGAATACAACTGATGAAGAAGATAAAAGTTTAAAATTTAATTAAAATTAAAGTTTTCATCCCAGAACTGAATGTTT
Organism: Poecilia mexicana; assembly: GCF_051168715.1. NCBI lineage: Eukaryota > Metazoa > Chordata > Actinopteri > Cyprinodontiformes > Poeciliidae > Poecilia > Poecilia mexicana. The sequence continues at coordinate 2,149,054 of NW_028263384.1, forward strand.
GCAGTGAAGAGACAGAAACTGTCATCTTCACATTTTCTCTGCTGCACCAGACAAACATCTGAAAAGCTGCTTTTACTGAAATTACAGGTCTGCCGACACCAAAACTGGTTTTTCCTCAAAACGGTGCAGCTGGCTGAATATTCTGGTGTTTTCAGTTAATTTGCTGTCTCACCTCTGAGCTTCAGGAAGGCCAGTAATCCTGCCAGAACCAGAACCAGACCAGCAGCCACCACACCCAGGATCCACCAGTAGGACGGCTTCTCCACCACGCTGCGCTGCCCTGCGACGCAACAGAAGCAGCTCAGAAACACAACGGGCAGCAAACTGGGACAAAACTGGGAAATACATGATTTATCACTTTTATTTTCAGCCCATCGAGGAACAGAGCAGCCAGGTCAGGGAGAAAGTCTCATCAGAAAACAACATCCAAGTTTTAAAGACTAATTAAAACAGATGTTGGTTAGAAGTGATGGGGAGATGGAGATAAATCCTGGAAAAATGTCTAGAGGATCATTTCTTCTTCTAAAAACCCCTAAAATGTTCATCATCTCCAGCAGGATGCTTTATGTTCCAGCACATTGACATGATAGAATGGTCTAGTCAAAGTCCAGACATGAATCCAAATGGGAATGTGATGTAAAACTGTATAATTTTTGTTTTCAGAAGCTCTCCATCCAATCTGGCAACATGTTCACTCATGGGGGCTAAATGAAAGTGCATGCCACACTTTTCAGGTTTTTATTTTTATATAAAACTTCAGCTAAGAGCAACTTTCTGTTAGACAAAAAGTTTTACAGTAAAGTGCTTTTAAAAGCTCTGAATATGTCAGAGTGATTCCTCTGAACAAATATTTTAAATAAAATTCGTTTTCATCTCAACATTCTGACTCAAAAAATTTAAAGTCTTAAATATTTACTGACTAAATGAAACTTTTACATGATTTTTATGCATTTTTCCTTGAGCTCTACATTTTCTTGTTTTTGAACCTGATTCCTTCATCTGTCAGCTCTGTGGCTTGTCAGGGTGTGGTGGCCAAGCGGTAAGGCGTTGGTCTCGTAAACCAAAGATCGTGGGTTCGATCCCCATCCATACCTGGAGCAGCTGCTTTAGTTTCTGTCTGGTTGGGGAAAATTTTCTCCTGAACTTTAGTAACCAACAGAAGAGCAGCCTGAGGTGAGGTCAAAGGTTAGTTAGAGGTTAGGTTTCTACTGTGGCTCAGTGGGAAAACTGACTCCATTTACACCGGAGCCTTTCTGAATTTTGATTCATATTTACTTCTTTCATAGTAAATATAATATTTTTCTGATTAAAGCAGTTTGAACTGCCTTGTTGCTGAAATGTTCTGTGCAGTTAAACTTAATTTTAGGTTTTCTTTAGGTTGGAGAAAATCCACAATAAATTCAGACCAGTTCTCCTAATTCTAGTTTTTACTGTGATTTATATCCATGTTGAGGGGATTGGACAATTTTTCCTTATTTTTTTCTAATTTTTTAAAACATTTTTCTATCCGTACTTGTTGCAGTTAATCTGCCGGTACGGTAAATTTCAGGTTATAGTTAAAAGAAACAGTTATTTGTTTAAGCATATTTCCATTCTAAATCTTCCAAAATAAAGATGAAACCACCCAACAGTGAGTTCTGGACCCATGTTTAGTTGTTGCTGCATGCAGCAGGCTGCGTTACCAGATGGGCCACCAGGGTCAGCGATGGAGACCTGGCTGCGCTCGACGTGTCTGCTGAGCTTCTCGGAGAACTCGCAGGCGTAGCTGCCGCTGTGCTCCTGGTGCCTGGGGTCCATCAGACGCAGGGAGCCGTCTCCGAACTTGGCCTTGTAGACGTCCAGCTCCAGGTGGCCGTCCCAGGACGGCGCGGACACCTTCTGGTCCGACTGGCTGTCGTAGCTGAGAATGAGGGCGGAGTTGTCCCCTCTGGAGAAGGTCCAGTAAAGGGACGGGTTCTTCAGGTAAGTGGGGGCCATGCAGCGAATGGTCAGGTCCCGTCCCTCAGTTCCTGCTATTTCTGTAAACACCAAAGAGTCAAAGTTTCAGGTCTGCCGTTATTTCTTTCCTTTGTTCCAGCCAGGCTGGTTTGCTGCTGAATACTGAAGCTTTTAGGAACCAAGATCTGTTTGCTGAAAGAAATTATATTACTGTCGACTTAAAGTCTGTCAGACAAGCAGAGAAATAGCAGCTTCACGTGTTGATGAAGCTGTGTGTCATCAGCGTAACATCGAACCAGGTGTTACGTTTCCTGAATCTTTTAGAAAGAAACGGAATAAAACCGGACCTAGAACAGAACCTTGTGGATCACCACAACAAACTGGTGAATGAGGACAAACTGAAGTCTGATGGAAATGATTTAAACCTCAGGATCTTAAATAGCTTAATAATAAACTCTGAGACTGACTGACTTCATATCGTTTAGTGCTTTTACAGCCGAACTAAAAGTTCTTAAGCCGATTCAATGACATGAACCTGATGGACTCCCTTAAAAATGAGGACTTTACTCTCACTTTTTCTGTGAAAAGGAGCAAATATTTTCAGTTTATTTTTGTTTTTGCTCCTTCTACCTCTCTCCCGGAGCGATGCGGTCCACGTCGACCGGCTGTAGGAAGTGGTCATTTTGCAGATGTAGATGAGGTCGGGTCGGCCCTTCAGCTTCGGCAGTCGGCTGTCCACTGAGAACAAGCCGCTGTCTTTAGCGTGCTTGCGCGTGACGGGCCGCAGGTCTTCGAAGGTGGGCGGTTCCGTCGCCCAGGTGACGCGCGGAGCCGGGAAGACGTCCGACACGGAGCATTTGATCTCCTCGTAGCCGCTGAGCCGGGACTGCTCCAGGAACAGGCCTCGGATGGGAGCTGCAGCACAAACAGGCAGAGTTCCTGCTGATAGGCGCTAAAGGTCAGGGCCTGATATAGCCTGGTAGCTGGAGAGCTCATTGTCATGGAGCTAACTTTAGACGCAGCGCCTCTTTAGTTCCTGGAACTCTGAGACCACCGACAGGCGAACAGACTGAATAAATAGATCCATGATTAGGTAAAATAGACAGTTACTATTTACTCTATATATAATATGTTTCTTAACATTTAGGTATAACACAGCCAGATTTATTAGTGGGTTTGCACTGCAAAAACACAAAATCTTACTAAGTATTTTTGTTTAATTATAGTGAAAATATCTTAGTGCACTTAAAACAAAACTAAACTAACTTAAAGTAACTTTAAGTAAGATATAACAGTTTTAAGTCAATAATTTCTCAGTATTGATTTTAGAAAGAACTCGTTCCACTGTCATTTCTCCCATGTTTTGATGTTTTAGTTTTATTTTGTCTCGTTTTAGTGAAACTTGGTGCATTTTCATCCTGTTTTTAAAACAGGATGAAACTGTTTATCTGTGTCAAATAAACTTGACACAGAAATTGACATGTTTTAAAAGTGAAACTAGTCATTTTTTGTCAACATTAGGGAATTTGTGACTTAAAAAGGCTCCTATATGTTGCTAAAAACTTACTCCAAGTTATTTTTGTATTATTTCAGGTGTAGTAAGATATTTTACTCTAGAAACTCGATAAAAATACTTGATAAGATTTTGTGTTTTTGTAGGAAACTTCAAGGTTTCACATCATGTTAAGAAATATAAAGTAAGACAAATCCTGAGCAGAGAAAATACCATCACAACTAAAATCATATTTATCCTTTAATTAAAATAAAATCTTGTGTTTGCTGCTGTTTAAAGTTTTGTAGATCTTTGCAGGAACCAAACAAGCCGCATCCTGGATTCACCCAGCAGAAATACTTCATCATTTCTTCTTCTGACTGACCTTCGACCTTGAGGATGACCTTGGTGGTGTGTTGTCCTCCTGAGGTCTGGACGTGGCAGCTGTACATGCCCCGGTCGTGCGGGGCGCTGCGCCTCAGGATCAGGGAGGCGTTCCCGTTGGAAATCTGCTGCGCAGAGACGAAGACCCGGTCGGCCAGATGCGGCGCCTTGAACGTCTCCTTGCTGCTGTTTCTGTCGAACCGGTAGAGCAGCGCCCCCTGGCGGAACCACTCCACCGTCTCGTTTTGGCCGGGCTGGAAGGAGCAGGGCAGCGCGCAATCCTCCGAGTTAAAGCAGATCACCGCAACATCTGGAACACAACATGGTAATGATAATTAACTTTACTTTAAATGTGCAACGATTCGATGCCAGATTATAGAAAAAGCAAATTCACATCTGCAATGCACTGACATAAAGTACATAAAGGACATAAAGGACATAAAGGACATAAAGGACATAAAGGCTGCTTCAGATTTGAGTTTCTCAGTTTTCACAGTTCAATAATGCTGCTTTTTGAAGAAGGAATGAAAATCTTCTTTTAAGAGTTTTTTTGTTTGTCTTTTTTTAGTCTTCCGGCCACCAGATGTCAACATTGGACCAGATAAACACTAAACTCTCATAGTTTAGTTTCTTCTAATTCAGAACCAGCCTTTAATAGAACAAGGCTGGTTCTGAATTAAATTCAGTTCAAATAGTCAATTTTTACCACCAAAACCAGAAAAAAAATCTACATTATAAGAAGCAGACATTAATTCTGAAGATGTAGAAATAAAATTAAAAAATCCCAAATCTTTGTCTTTGGATGAATAAATAATGTTCAGGATATCTGAAATAATATTTTTTACAACAGGAAAAATTGGTACAGTAAATTTTTACTCAGTCCAGTGATGGAAACCTTTTGAAATATCACTTTGTGTTTGTGTTCTGGTTTTTATTTCTCATAATTTTGTTCTGTTTATTATTGTCAGTAATGTCTTGCCATATTAAGTTCATTTCTCTGTTATTTATTATTAGTAGATTTTCCCTTATATGTAGTTTCTGTCACAACTGTATTAACTCTGACGGTTACCCATAATGCCCCTGGGCACGTGGCCTTTTCCTCCAGAATGAGATCACTCAGAAAAACGTTGCTCTGAAATGCCTCCCTGTGAGAGGATAAGTGGGCCGAGCCGGCAGAGTTCTGCGTACCACAGCTGAGCCACCGGAGCCGCTCTCTGTCCGGCCAAATATTCACGGCATGAAAACGCTCTGGCTTCACGTCAGGATGACGAATCTATCATCCAACTGTGACGCCGCCTCCATGCTAGCTGCAGATCAATCCTGCTGAGCTAAGAGTACACGCAAAAATCTAGAGAACATTCCAGATATGCTTCTTCTTTCCAAAGTGTCAGGCTTTCTTGCAGACCTTAGTCCGCTTTAATCAAACTTCAGTCCATTTATCTAGAAAGTCCAGTTCATCTGGGGAGATGTGAATGCAAATCAAACCGATAAAACAAACCCTGGTGTGCTACAAACCTCTGTCTGTTCGGCTGAAGTGAACTCTGGTGCGGTTTGAATATGTATGTGAACGCCAAGAGGACCAGAGAACGCTCCAGAAGCAGGAAGTGGACTATAGCACAGGGCATTCTGGGTAAATACAACCAAAACAAATGAGCTAGCCTAGCACTAGCAGGAGAAAAATTACAGAGAAATCCTCCAACCTCTAAAATCTGATGCCACTCCATTTCTATTTTCACGTCAGAAGAAGGAAGTTGTGCTCTGTCTTCTTCAGAGGTTTGAGTTGTTTAATTCAGTGGTTGTTGGTGCAGCGCCCCCACAGGCCAGGAGGGGAACAGGTTTTTCAAAGGGTTTGGCTGGTTTGACTCAGAGGAGAGAGCAACAGAACCGCAGCAGCTGAAAACAAATGATCCAATTTTGGTCTCCAATGGAACCGAGTCTACAGAACTATCAGGTGTGAAAACAACCTTAATGTTTTTCTTAATGTTTACAGACGATAAAGGTGGTGATTTTAGCCATTACAGTGTTGATCAAACATTATGACCTATAGATCAACAGATATCAATATGTGCCCCTAAACTCAGCCCATTAACTAGTTTTGGATTTTGTGGTTCTTTGTTTTCAGTATCTATAATAAATAGATCTAGAAGTACTTGGTTTTATAATGACCAAAAAAGGAGAAATAATGGTGCCCACACTGACATGATTGCCCAATAGTTCATGAGTAAAGCAGAAACCATCCGTGGATCTGAACTCCTTCAGGAGGAAATTCCAGGAATTAGGAAGTTCTGCCTTCTGGAAACCAGTCCAACCTTTTCCTACCTGGAAAAGGTTGGAATGTGGGTTTGTTCTGTTGATCGTATCAGATTCTACGAATATTAGCACCAAGCAAACCTCTCAGAAAACAGCCATATTTTTGCGAAACCACATTTTATCGAGCAAAAGCAACACAGAGAATCAAAACTATGGAAGAACAAGTTTCCTACATTCAGCTAAAACTTTATGACTCTATGAAAATTATTATTACTAAGCATAAAGTCAACACATCCAGCTGCTGTTAACGGGGATTTAATCATTTATCTTTGGAAATTTAAAACAACAGTCCATGAAAAACCAGGCACTGAATTATCAGATATAAATTTAATCTTCAATTCAAATAAATCCCCAAATTCATCAATTAAAGACGAATCAGATGTGTTACGACCTTTAAATGTCCCTTAATTATTGTAGTTTAACAAACTAAAACAAAGCGGTGTATAATCATAATATGAGCAGGGCCGGACATAGAAGGATCAGGGACCCTGGGCTAGAGCCGGTTTTGGTTCCCAGTCAATCAAAAAAAAGCTTTTTAATAATGTAAGCTATAGTACATTAACAGGCATTTCCACACATCAGCAGATTTAAAACATCCCATGTCAGGCGGCTCCATGTTCATCCAGAAAAATAAACTTTAATTTTTAAATATTTGCGTGTCAGATGCTCCCTGAGCTGCTGCCCTGTCAGGCCTGTCCAACGTCCGGCCCAAAAAGTACAAACAGATGAACCACCATGAATCAGTTAAAATGCCAGTTTTGTTTTAATGTGACAGAAAGCTGAAGGCAGTGAAAACTTCTTCCCTCTCTCTCTGCCTTGCTGCGGAGGTTCAGGTTGTGTCCAGGAACCAAGCAGAGCAGGTCGGGACTCGTCAGGAAGCTTTTCTTCCTTCCCCAACCTCTGAATGACAGCAAGTCAAACAACGTTTCACTGACTGTAAGGTTAAAGGATCAACATGTGGCTCACTGGTCTGAACTTGTTGGCAGGTTTGGTAATTTCCACTATCATGAAGCGTTTGAGGGCTACATCATTTAAATGCCTCATTAAAAAGCCACAAGCTTGCTTTTGGCTTTTGTCTGAGGGAAAGCTGGATCTGTAATTCCTTGATTTGGGTCTGATTTAGCGCATCTTTACTTAATAAAGCCAAATATTTCCTGATAATCTGCAGGTTGAGTTCAGTTTAAATCGAGCAGAGAGGAAACGGCACATCAGACCAGCATGGCTTTTATTCACCAGGCTGAAGGTCGACCTTGTTTCCAAAGATCGATCTGTTCACACATTATCTCTCATAATCTGACATTTTTAACAAAAAAATTTAACAAAAACATATTTTTAAAAAAGTTACAAACTGCAGCTTTAAGTTGGTGTCACTCTTCACTGTTTGTGTTTTATGTCATTAAACTATTGATTAAAACATCCTGAACCTGATTCCTCTCTGACTCGTTTATCTGGTTTTCCTCTCAGAGATTAATAATCTGTCCCTGTTGTGTCTGCTGGGTTTATAATCTGAACTCAGATTTTGGTTATGAAGACAGAAGAACTGCAACTTGTTACAAAAACCGTTTCAAACTCTCAGACTTCCTTAGCTTGATGGTATCTTTGCACCAGCATGTCTTCATCCCATTCACTTTGTGAATCAGACGGAGGCGACGGCGGATGCAGAATAGGAAGTCTTTCAAATTTTAATAATCTCTGGCCTGCTGTTTATTTCCTGTATGTTCACTCTGGACACATGGTAGCACAGATCATTTAAACGCCAGGCCTGAGCTGCAGCATGGCTGCAGCATGGCTGCAGCATGGCTGCAGCACGCTGCGGTGTGTGTTCATACTCATCTCCCTCCTCTCAGTGTTTTACTTCCGGCTCGTGTTCTGCTCTGTTTTCTCATTATTCATGTTCTTGTAATCTCCAGCTGTGGCTGCGCAACATTTCTGACTCACAGTTCCTTCGGACCTGCAGAGCAGCTGTTTGCACCACCTGTGACGCTGCGCTGTGAAATGTTTTCAACGTAAAAGAGTCTGGCAGCCAAACAGGCTCCGATACGCCGGTGATTCAACAGGGTTAACTTTAGAAAATCAAACTTTTTAATCCTAGAAACAGCAGAACAGATCTGTTTTCTTCCAGATGTTTCAGAGAAGGTTAGGTCAGGTTTATTAAACCGCATCTATACAGGATGGGTTCAACCTACTCTGAATTAATGAAAATACTGAAAACAACAGCTTCTGGTTTTTCTCTTTGCATTGCAAAAACTCAAAATCTTACCAAGAACTTACCTAACTTGTAGGTAGTTTTTCAGCAAGACATATGAGCTTGCAAGTCAATAATTCCTTAATATTTACATAAAATCTACTAGTTCCAGTGGGAGATAATTTCTTAATGTCTTGTTGTGGTTCAAAGTTGTTTTATTTCAAATGTAATAAGATATTTGCACCAGAAGCTAAACCAAAATACTTTAAAAGATTTGATGTTTTTGCAGTGTAATCACTGCATGTATCATATTTCAGTCCGTCTGCTGCTGCTCGGTTTCTCCTGCTTGTAATTATTGCAATCTGCTTAGTGAATCGGGTGCAGAAACAGGAGGACATTAAGCCGCTTTGCAAAGCCTCCTGAGGTTTCAGGTTGTAGCAGAATTCAGCTTCTTGTTGCAGTAAAAGCCTGAAACAAGGATCTGCCATCTGATCCCGGCGCAGACGTCTGAGATCAAGGTGGCTGTTGGTTTTTATGGACGGAGAAACGAGCTGGTATACGATACTGGCAAAGAAACAATTAAAACCCGAGTCATTCCCCGTGTGGTTCAGACGTGCTTCTGTGCACGTACGTCGGGTTCGAATGAAGACGGGAGCTGAACAGTTTTATTTTCCAGGACCAGAGGCAGCAGCTGCCAGGAAAAACACGTAGAAGGACACGTTAGGTCCTTATTAAAGCTGAAAAACTGAGTAATGTGGATTTAAAGTGGGGAATATTTGAAAAGTTGATTTGTTAGAGTTCCAGGATGTTTCCCAGTGAGCTGTTGGTGAGTCAGCATCCTGATCAGAGCATGTGGAAACCAGCCGGTTCTGCCACGTTTATCCTTTTATTACCACACAAATTAGTTACTTTCAGCTTCGCTGCACTGCAAAAACACAAAATCCTTACAAAACACAAAATTAGCGTACAAGTAAGTTTTCAGCAAGATGTGAAAGTTTGTTTTTCCTTCATATTGATGAAACTTGGCAGATTATTTCACTATAATAAGACATTTCTCCCATGTTATAAGTGAAACAATCTACCAATTGAAATAATACTTACTGACTTAAAACAAGCTTCTGGATCTTCCTGAAAACTTGTAAGTTATTTTTTATTTTATTTAAAGTGTATTAAGATATTTGCACTAGAAACTAGGAAAACTAGTTAAAAATGATGAAAGTTTGTGTTTTTTCAGGGTACAAAGTCTGAAAAGTATTTAGTTTGACAGAAGAAATATATTTCCTCCTTAAATCTTGTTTTTTACATAAATTGTAACCAAAATCTAAGATAAAGACATAAACAGAGATTCCTTCAGATTGGAACGCTTGTCTGTTGCTCCTCCCATGTTGTAAATTTATTTTGACATTAATATTCCCAGGCTGCAGCTGAGCGGATGTCAGCAGGGGGATCATTTTTCCAACCTGGTGTCAGAGTCTGACCCAACTGAAAAGGGATTTTGCTGTGAGCAGGACAGGAGTGTCTGAGCTGAATGGTTGCTCTGCAGAGTATCGGGTTCTGCTCAGAAAGCCGGACGGACTCGGCCTGCGGGACAAAGAGGCGTTGTGTCTTACCGGGGGTTCTGTCCTGCACGGCCGAGCCGACCCACAGCAGCAGGAGGGCCCAGGTGAACATCGCTGACATGGCGTCCGTTCAGCTGTTGGCATCTAAAGCTCTGCCTCCACTCTGACGTCCCTCTTGTGGCAAGTTTGTCCTTGGATCTCTCTGGGTGGGTTAGCATCACAGACACAGAAGGAACAAGGAGTAATTACAGACATCCTTCATCATATTGACAAAAGAAAACATGCAATTTAAGCAGCTTTTTTGAAGAAAATCCCTTGATGGGTGAGAACGATTACAAGTTTCTGTCTTGAAACTTATTTTTAGCACTTCTGTTGAGTCTTCTCCCCAAAATAAACGTCTCTTTTTTATCCCCAGACGTTTATTTGCTCTAGTCTTGTGTATTATCCTTTGAACCAAGCCTCCCTTTCATCCCCTTGTCTTCTCTGTTTGTCATGCTCCATAAAGACTCAGACTATCTTGACACGATCTTCAGTCTTCAGACCAAACGGAGGTGAACTGAGGACGAGCTTCAAACCAAACATGTGCACTCAATCAGTTTCTCTGACTCCATCAGGACTGCATGATGTTTGAAGGTTTCTGCATGTTTACCCTGAATCCTTCCTGCAGCTCAGCTGAAGACAATGGGCTCTTAAAGTGTAATGAGCTGCTGAAGAATCCCATTATGTCCCATTATCACCAGGAAAACCTGGAGCTCATCCTGTAATTTATGATGGGAGAAAGTCACCATTTATATCCTGTTGAGAAGTGCAGGATCTGCAGACTGCAGCAACTTTTACTTGGATTTTATTGTAACGTAGCGCAGTGGAAGGAAAATGATGCATTTTTAAAAATATTTCTGCAGAGAAAGCTGAAAAGTGTGGTGTGCATTTACATTCACCTCCTTTTTTCTGTTCTGTGAAGACTTTGTTAAAAACCATCAGAGAAGAGTTCGCACTGTAAAAACACAAAACGGTCTAAAATATCTTAATACATTGGAAATAAAACAAAACAAACTTACAAGTCATTTTTCAGCAAGATATAGAAGTTTGTTTTAAGTCAGTAATTTCTTAATATTGATGAAAAGTTCTAGTTCTACTGGCAGATTATTTAAATTATTATAAGACATTTTCTCGTGTCATAAGTGAAATAATATTTGAATTGAACTGGAACTTTTTCATGAATATTAAGGAATTATTGACTCAAAACAAGATTATATTTCACACAGAAAGTTACTTATAAGTTAGTTTTGTTTGATTTCAAGTGTACTAAGACATTTGTACCAAAATACTTTATAATATTTGACGTTTTTGCAGTGAGATCCATTTTTAGAGCAGAACATGGAGGTCGGGGCAGATGCAACGTGAATCAGCTCAGGTGGACGGATGATTGATTATTGGTTATAAATCTGACCTTTATGGAGGAAAACAGGATGAAACTGTTTAAAGAAAATTAAACTCCCCTCATCCACACAGTAAAGCATGGCTTTGGCAGCATGATGCTGTGGGATCATTTCACTTTAGTTAGTCAAGCTGGTTGATCGAGGCAAGCAAATCGATGCAGAATATCGATATTATCAGCACAAAGTTGGTATCAGTATCAGATCAATACTTTAGTTTCAGATTCCATCTTTGTATTTTATTTCATTTTTGTTTTGTAGTTTCAAAAATCTACCTCAATTTTCTATTAATTTGATTTACTCTTTAAAAATGCATGAAATGTTTTCTATTGTTTCTGTTCATCATGTTAATAAGTAATAAAAATATTTGTAAACATCTTTAAACTTTGTTTCCCGGCTTTTAACAAAATTATTTAAAAAACACCAGAATGTTGGCAGTTTGATGATATATAAAACCTGAATAAAGAAAAGTTTCAGTATTGATATTGGCTCTGTATTTATTATTGATCAAAACCAAAACATGCATAAAATCCAGGAGGAAAACTTTTTATATGCAGCAGAAGATCTGAGTTCAGCTGAAAACCACCTGAGCATCCAGGTGAGGCCAGAAGTTTACATACACCAAATAAAAACACTGTCTGAAGGTCAATCAGGACAAACGTCTCTTGTTTTCTGTTAGAATCACTGAAAGCATCTTCACAGGTTAAATCAGAAAGTAATCTGCAGCTCCACTGACGCTGATTGGTGTTAATAACTCTGGTTGGTGTTTGTAACTCTGGTTGGTGTTAATAACTCTGGTTGGTGTTTGTAACTCTGGTTGGTGTTAATAACTCTGGTTGGTGTTTGTAACTCTGGTTGGTGTTAATAACTCTGGTTGTTGTTTGTAACTCTGGTTGGTGTTAATAACTCTGGTTGATGTTAATAACTCTGGTTGGTGTTAATAACTCTGGTTGGTGTTAATAACTCTGGTTGATGTTAATAACTCTGGTTGATGTTAATAACTCTGGTTGTTGTTTGTAACTCTGGTTGTTGTTTGTAACTCTGGTTGTTGTTAATAACTCTGGTTGGTGTTAATAACTCTGGTTGGTGTTAATAACTCTGGTTGGTGTTAATAACTCTGGTTGATGTTAATAACTCTGGTTGGTGTTAATAACTCTGGTTGGTGTTAATAACTCTGGTTGGTGTTAATAACTCTGGTTGGTGTTAATAACTCTGGTTGGTGTTAATAACTCTGGTTGGTGTTAATAACTCTGGTTGATGTTAATAACTCTGGTTGTTGTTTGTAACTCTGGTTGTTGTTTGTAACTCTGGTTGTTGTTAATAACTCTGGTTGGTGTTAATAACTCTGGTTGGTGTTAATAACTCTGGTTGATGTTAATAACTCTGGTTGGTGTTAATAACTCTGGTTGTTGTTTGTAACTCTGGTTGTTGTTTGTAACTCTGGTTGGTGTTAATAACTCTGGTTGGTGTTAATAACTCTGGTTGGTGTTAATAACTCTGGTTGGTGTTTGTAACTCTGGTTGGTGTTAATAACTCTGGTTGTTGTTTGTAACTCTGGTTGGTGTTAATAACTCTGGTTGATGTTAATAACTCTGGTTGGTGTTAATAACTCTGGTTGGTGTTAATAACTCTGGTTGTTGTTTGTAACTCTGGTTGGTGTTAATAACTCTGGTTGGTGTTAATAACTCTGGTTGGTGTTAATAACTCTGGTTGTTGTTTGTAACTCTGGTTGATGTTAATAACTCTGGTTGGTGTTAATAACTCTGGTTGGTGTTAATAACTCTGGTTGTTGTTTGTAACTCTGGTTGGTGTTAATAACTCTGGTTGATGTTAATAACTCTGGTTGGTGTTAATAACTCTGGTTGATGTTAATAACTCTGGTTGGTGTTAATAACTCTGGTTGGTGTTAATAACTCTGGTTGTTGTTTGTAACTCTGGTTGATGTTAATAACTCTGGTTGGTGTTAATAACTCTGGTTGGTGTTAATAACTCTGGTTGTTATTTGTAACTCTGGTTGGTGTTAATAACTCTGGTTGGTGTTAATAACTCTGGTTGATGTTAATAACTCTGGTTGGTGTTAATAACTCTGGTTGGTGTTAATAACTCTGGTTGGTGTTAATAACTCTGGTTGTTGTTTGTAACTCTGGTTAGTGTTAATAACTCTGGTTGGTGTTAATAACTCTGGTTAGTGTTAATAACTCTGGTTGTTGTTTGTAACTCTGGTTGGTGTTAATAACTCTGGTTGGTGTTAATAACTCTGGTTGGTGTTAATAACTCTGGTTGGTGTTAATAACTCTGGTTGTTGTTTGTAACTCTGGTTGGTGTTAATAACTCTGGTTGGTGTTAATAACTCTGGTTGGTGTTAATAACTCTGGTTGTTGTTTGTAACTCTGGTTGGTGTTAATAACTCTGGTTGGTGTTAATAACTCTGGTTGTTGTTAATAACTCTGGTTGTTGTTTGTAACTCTGGTTGGTGTTAATAACTCTGGTTGGTGTTAATAACTCTGGTTGGTGTTAATAACTCTGGTTGTTGTTTGTAACTCTGGTTGGTGTTAATAACTCTGGTTGGTGTTAATAACTCTGGTTGTTGTTTGTAACTCTGGTTGGTGTTAATAACTCTGGTTGTTGTTTGTAACTCTGGTTGGTGTTAATAACTCTGGTTGTTGTGTGTAACTCTGGTTGGTGTTTGTAACTCTGGTTGGTGTTAATAACTCTGGTTGATGTTAATAACTCTGGTTGTTGTTTGTAACTCTGGTTGGTGTTAATAACTCTGGTTGTTGTTTGTAACTCTGGTTGGTGTTAATAACGCTGGTTTATGTTAATAACTCTGGTTGTTGTTTGTAACTCTGGTTGGTGTTAATAACTCTGGTTGTTGTTTGTAACTCTGGTTGGTGTTAATAACTCTGGTTGTTGTTTGTAACTCTGGTTGGTGTTAATAACTCTGGTTGGTGTTAATAACTCTGGTTGGTGTTAATAACTCTGGTTGGTGTTAATAACTCTGGTTGGTGTTAATAACTCTGGTTGTTGTTTGTAACTCTGGTTGGTGTTAATAACTCTGGTTGGTGTTAATAACTCTGGTTGGTGTTAATAACTCTGGTTGGTGTTAATAACTCTGGTTGTTGTTTGTAACTCTGGTTGGTGTTAATAACTCTGGTTGGTGTTAATAACTCTGGTTGGTGTTAATAACTCTGGTTGTTGTTTGTAACTCTGGTTGGTGTTAATAACTCTGGTTGGTGTTAATAACTCTGGTTGTTGTTTGTAACTCTGGTTGGTGTTAATAACTCTGGTTGGTGTTAATAACTCTGGTTGTTGTTTGTAACTCTGGTTGGTGTTAATAACTCTGGTTGTTGTTTGTAACTCCGGTTGGTGTTAATAACTCTGGTTGGTGTTTGTAACTCTGGTTGTTGTTTGTAACTCTGGTTGGTGTTAATAACTCTGGTTGGTGTTAATAACTCTGGTTGGTGTTAATAACTCTGGTTGTTGTTTGTAACTCTGGTTGTTGTTTGTAACTCTGGTTGGTGTTAATAACTCTGGTTGGTGTTAATAACTCTGGTTGGTGTTAATAACTCTGGTTGTTGTTTGTATCTTTGGCTCTTCTCACTCTGGATTCCTGCATCTGTTTTAAATTCATGAGTTGCTCAATCTGATGTTGCAGCTTCAGAGTTTTACTCAATGATCTGGTTTGACCCTGAGGTCGAACCGTCATTGGTTCGTTGGTATTTAAAACCTTTTAAATGCTATAATGGTTAGCTAAAAAAAAAAAAAACAGAAAGAAAGAAGAGGCAAACCACCGTGTGGAAATCAAGTTCATTCAGCTCCAATTCACTAAACTGCTAAATTATTACAAATATTTACTTTGAATGGAAAACGTTGGGAACACAAATGTTTTTGCTTCCTCTTCGATTTATAATAATAAGTATCACAACATATATCCAGTAACTTTACAGAGGCAAACTTTACTAGTTTTATTAGTAAAAAATTAGATTTTTTTTTGGACTAAATACAGCAGGATTTTACAAGGAAAGAGTAAGTAATACCATTGGTGGATTATTTCATTTATGACACCAGAAAATTACTTATTAAACATTAAATAATCAATATTAACGAATCATTGACTTAAAACAAGCTCCTATTTGCTGAAAAGTTACTTGTAAGTTACTTTTGTCTTACTTCAAGGGTCCTAAGATATTTGCACCAGAAACTAGACGGTAAAGTTTTGTTTTTTTGTCCTGCTCTGCATGATTAAATGGTAGAAGAACAAGAAGTGATTAACTTATGTTTCATGATCGTTTATTTATCCTTACTGACTGCGTTCATGTTTAACTCACTATGAGGAAACTTCTATTGAAATGCCGAACATCAATGAAACCTTAAACTGATAAAAATCATTCATTTAATCCCACTGTCGGTCTATTATAATCCCCTCTTCATATCTTATCTCATAAGTGTCATAAACTTTTATTACACTTCCAGGGTTTCAGTCGAGCTGCTAATTATTTACATGAATTAACTAAACAATAACTAACCTCAGCTTTAAAATAAATAACTTAGATCTGAATCTGTAATGTGAGTCAAAGTGAGTAACTTACAGTAGTGACGGTAAACTTTTCCTGGCTGGAGCTCGGAGCTGGAAACTGAGCCGGAATCAGTGAAATTCTGGGAAACACACAAGTGTAAAAAATGTGAAAATCACGGAAATTTACCGTGACTCAGCTGAAATCAGTAGAAATCCAGAAGAAAAAGGAAGGAGAGCAGAGGAGCAGCTGCTTCACAGACCGATGTTAGTCTGACTGGACCAACAGGTTATTTAGAGAATAGGCGACTCACACACGCACACACCCACACACACACACACACCTCCTCTTCTCCAGGGGTGGAGTTTGATTTGTGATTGGCAAAGTTAGAATCGGAGCGGCTGGAAATGTCAGAGGTTTGTTTTCAGACCATGTGCTGCTGTCAGAGAAACCCGCTGAGTCATGCTGCTCAAAACAAGAACAAAAATCTTTGCTGACTTTTATTTACTTCTCTTTTCTTGGAAAGATTTCAAACTGACCAGACAGAAACCTGGAGGCAGCAGAACCGGGAGGTGAATGAGTGAAGCTGCCGAAAGAAGAACCAGAGAGCCAGCACTGCAAAAATCTAACAGTCTGAGATTCTACTGCAAATATCTCAGCACATTTAAAATAAGACAAAACTGACTGATAAGTAACTTTTCAGCAAGGAGCTTTTTAAAGTAATTCCTTAACCCTTTCATGCATGAATTATGATCCTTTGTGTCAGGAGTTTTTTCCCCCCTTTTTTTCTTAAGGCATAAAATAGATAGGAAAAAGTTTTGTAAACATTTTTTATTCTTTATTTATTTATTTTTTTAGGTGATCAATTATAATTTTCTCCAAATACAAAGTTGTTATTTAAAAAATACATCAGTATTATTGTTCTTTATGGGTTATCTGATGTCATAATATTTTTTTTACCTGTCGTCTACAGTAGAAGGAGGGACCGGGTCGGTTGGCATGGTTTTTTGTTTGTCAGCCATATTGGATTTAACAAAAATAATTTATTGCATTTGCAGCTGATGGCCAGTAGTTGATGATGTATTTTATGATGCATTTATAACATAAAAATCCACAAGAAGAACAAGAAAATGGCTTTTAGACAGCTGTCCACTGTAGTGACCGCTATGCATGAAAGGGTTAATACTGATTAAAAATAACTAGTCCAACTGGCAGGTTATTTCACTGATAAGACATTTTTCCTATAAGTGGAACTTGTATTTTTCTTTTCATTTCATATTATTGCTCCTATTTCTTGCTGAAAACTTACTTATTTCAAGTTATATTTGCACTAAACTGCAACTTGTTAAGATTTTGTGGTTTTGCAGTGTGAACTGAAGTGATGAGTTGTTAAATTTATGAGCTTTTCCAGCATGAAACCACACACACACACGCACACGCACACACACACACACACACGCACACACACACACACACGCACACACACACACACACACACACACACACAGCCTGGACAGGTCGCCAATCTGTCGCAGGGAAACGGGTCTTTCAATGGGTTTAGTTTTCAGTGTGTGCAATGAGAAAAAAGCAAACAAAAAAAATGCAGCAGCTGAAAATGTACCAAATGTTGCAACTTTGATCCCAAATCAAACTGAGTCGACTGGACTATCAGGTGTGAAAACTGTTAAAACGAAGTAAATAAAGTCCTCAGTTGGTTAGAAGCACTGATATATGTGTGTGTGTGTGTGTGGGGGGGGGTGTGTGTGCGTGTGTGTGTGTGTGTGTGTGTGTGTGTGTGTGTGTGTGTGTGTGTGTGTGTGCGTTTGTTTGTAATACCTTGAGGGGACAATTTTCCTGACATATACTACGTTGTGGGGACCAGTTGCTCCTTGTGGGGACCGGAGTCTGGTCCCCACAAGGGGAAACCCTGTTTTTGGGTCAAGGGTCAGATTTAGGGCTAAAGTGTGAGATAGGGTTAGGAAAGGGTAGATTTAGGCTGTAGAAATGAATGGAAGTCAATGGAAAGTCCCCACAAATATAGCCACGCAAACATGCGTGAACCTGTCATGAATTGCAGGGGTGTGGTGAGGTAGAACGCCGAGCAGACCCAGGTAGAAGAGAAGATGCATGTTTAATGATGAATGCAGCTCCAAACAGTCCCAGAAGCAGGCAGCACAGTGAGTGGAAAGCTAAAGCTAACACTGGTAGCAACTGATCTGAAATAGACTGAACAGGCGAGCTGAAGCCGACACAGGAAAAGAGACGGTTCTACTGTGACGACGATAAACGACCACATACGACAAGACTTACAACAATACGACAAGGATCCGACAAAACACAGAGACAACAGGTGGCCTTAAATACAGAGGGGATAATCACAGAAATGAGACACACCTGGGAAACCATCAAGGGGGAGGAGACAGGACACCACAGAGACTCACAGGGAACAGAACAAAAAGAAACACAGAAAACTTAAATCATGACAGTACCCCGTCTCTCGCCTGAAATGTTGGCGGGAGAGGCACCAGCACCCCTCCTAGCCCCACTATGGTGTACAGAAGATGGATGGATGGAAGACCTGTCCCCCTCCTCGCCTGTGGGGGCGCTGCATCAAGGACCACTGTAAGAAACGACATGAAAACCTCTAAAGAAGACACTGAGTAACTTCCTTCTTCACAAAATGTAAACAAAAATGGAGTAGCGTCAGATTTTACATGTTAGAGGATTTCTCTTTGGTCTTTGGTAAAAAACCACGAGCCATTTCTCCTGCTAGCGCTAGGCTAACATGTTTGTTTTGGTTGCATTTACCCAGAATGCCCTGCGCTATAGTCCACTTCCTGCTTTCAGAGTGGTCTACGTTCTGCTTAGTGTCCACATATTCAGTAAAATCGCACCAGAGACAAATGTTTCTGCCCGGACCAGAGTTCTCACAGCCCCAACCGAACCGGACTTTGTACGGACCGAATGGACCGGATTAAATCAGACTGACCAGGACTGGTGTGAATGCAGCAGAACCAGATTACAGATCCATACCAGCTTCCTGTTTGCTGTCTGTTCTATGTTAAATCATCTATTTGTTGCTGTAATGGCTCAGAAACATTCAATAAACTTTGACTTTGCATATTTAACAATTAAATTTAATGTTGGACTGTTTTTCTGTAGACAGGAGATTAAAAAAAACACCAGTGGGGATTTTTCTTCTTTCTTAAAATGAGTGGCAGGTTTTTCAAGATAACATCAGAAAATGACCCTTCTTCACTCAGGGTCACTACAACCTAAAAACAAACTAATGACTCATCTGCTAAGATAAAAACAGGTAAAAACAGGATGTGTAAAAAAACATTTCCTCTGTCATTACTGGCAATAAAAAGTATTCACTCCCTTCAACATTTTACATTTTTATTGCTTTTACATTCACAATCAACAACTTCTTACAAAAAACAAACATAAAAAACATTTAATGTCAAAGGAAGAACTGATTGAATATTCACCCCATTTAAAGCAACTAAGTTAATACAACAGAGGTCCAGCCAATCGGTGCTGGTCGTCTGTCAGTGAGTGAAATGGAGATCAGAGAGCAGGAACCCTCCAACCAATCAGAAAAAAGGTTATTGAAAGTACAAGTCAGGGGATGGATACAAAAACAACTTATTGAGTAAATAGAGGAAAATCCTGCAGGAAAATTAGTTTCCATCTGAAAGAGAGGTAAAGTTTCAGAGAGCATTAATTTTTCAGGTAAAGTTGTAAAGAAACGGTATGAAGACAACAAGATGGATATTCTGGAGTGGCCTAGTCAAAGCCCAGAACTGTCCATTTACATACATTTATTGGATTTGGTTAAGGGCTGACTTGAACTCTGACCTGATCTGTGATTCAGAAGTATCTGATGAAAATGTTTTGGTCTGACATTTGTTGAAATGAAAACTTTAACTGGTCCGTTTGGGTGTAGCAGTAAAATCAGTTTAACAACCGACTGAAAAACGAAAATTGCTTTTAATCTTTGTAAAGTTATGACTTCTGGTTTGGTTAAAACATTAAAAGTCTGTCAAAGCAAATGCAACTTGTTAATACTCATAATGAAAAACTCACAGAGCTGATCATAGATAGCGGCAGAAAAAGGGGAGGAGCTGAGTGCGACCGGTTGCTATGGCAACTGCCAACAGTCAAGAGCGACGTAAGAAAGAAGGGTTAAGCTTGGTTTTTATGGTTTAGTTTAGCTTAGTTGCTTATCTGATGGCCTCCTATGTGCTGCACAGTATCTCATTATAATCTCACCTATGCAGAGTTTCTATAACGCAAATATATAATAAAGTAAGAAGAAGAACCGGCTGAGGCTGATTTAGATTGTGACCTAAGAATGTGGTTTTCCTGTTTTCTTGCTTGTGATCATTTCTGTTTGTCCACAGCACTTACCTAATGAATGTTCCTCTGAAGTATCATTGCTTAAAGAAGCATTTCCTGTTATTCATTTCATTTATTTACGAGCTGTAAAGGTTGACTGAGCTGCATTAGGCTGCAGGCAGCAAACCGTTTCACTGCAGATCCAGTCGGCTTCGCTGCAGAGCAGAGACCAAACGTCTGGACGTCTCCAACCATCAGCAGCAAAATGTTTCTGTCCATCTTGGCTGTTTGGTTCGTCCTCATTGCATCTGCTGGTAAAGTACTTTTCAAATAATTTAGGGTTTGATTACATTTTTTGTTCTTTTCATCCAGAGTCAAATTTTAACATTTTTGATTTCTTACAAGCAAAGGTTGATTGTTGGTTTATAAATAAGTATATGATGTCAAAAATGTTTTTTTTTTAGTAAAAAGAAAGTTTAAAACACATTAAACAGTCTTTATGAAGATCTACGTCTTAAATATTAACAGCATGATGTGTTGCGGTTTTGACTCAGTTCTTGATGATTCACCTCAGCCACAGTAAAAACCCAACACGGTGAATGTTGTGCATTAAAATAAATTCAATTTAATGTGTTTATGCAGCACCAACCATTTTAAACAACTACAGGGAAAAAGATCTAATTCCTCTTTAGGATCTTACAACAGAAATACTGCAGAAACTTTCAGACCTTAATATACGTCAGAAATCTATCATTTCTCTGAACATGCAGACGTCACACTGTGAATTTAAAATATAAAAATGTTTAAAATTTACTTTTATTCTGATCATTTTTAGCAAATATCAGGCTGATTTTACTGGCTTTAAGTTCAAGGAAATAACATCTGTTTGCCTGACCAAGTTTCAACAAAACCTCCTGACCTTTAGTTCACAAAATTTTCCAAATCTATATATTTTTTTTAAGATTTCTAGAAAGTCAGACTCTTTGGAAGGAAAATATTAAATAAAAAATAAAAGATTATGCACAATATTATTTCATTTAACAAAGAATACAATTTCATAAAAGCATCATGTTGTACTGTTGCATTTTGTCTGTTAATTTAATATTTAATGTTAATTTGAAAAACAGCACAAAAAACACAAAACATATATATATTTATTTATTTATTTATTTTTTGGTGTTGGTTCTTAATGCTTTTTGAAACATATATTTTAAGCTGTAATAAATACAGTGTTGAAAGGAAATCATTGTTAAAACTATTTTCTCCATGTTTTTCTCCTCCCAGGCTGTTCGTCTGTTAAAGAAGAAGGCCATGTAGTCCCTCCCTGCTGTATGGAAGGATCAAATAGAGTCAGATTCAACATCGTGGAGTGTTTCGAACAGAAACCGACACCTTCCTGTCTTGGACATTTCTATCTGTAAGCGCAGCAAACAGACCAACTTCATCTTTTATCTCTCTTCCTCCTCCAGGTGTGACCACAGGTTGCTTTGTGAGCTCCCTCTAGTGGTGCAGCTTTGAATCTGACCTTATGAGCTGCACTCACACCGTCCTGTTCGGTCCGCTGTAATCCAACTCCAGTCCGTTTGCCTAAGTCCGGTTCGTTTGGAGAGGTGTGAACTCTGGTCGGTCTCTGTTCGGTTGAAGTTAACTTTGCTCCGGTTTGAATGAATATGTGAACACCAAGCGGACCGGAGACCGCTCTGAAAACAGGAAATGGACTACAGCGCAGGGCATTCTGGGTAAATACAGCCAAATCAAAGGCCAGCGCTAGCAGGAGAAATGATTCACGGTTTTTAGTCAAAGATAAAAGAAAAATCCTCCAACCGCTAAAATCTGACGCCACTCCATCTGTATTTACATTTTGTGAAACAGGAAGTTGCGCTCAGTGTCTTCTTCAGAGGTTTTCATGTCGTTTCTTTCAGTGGTTTTTGGAGCAGCACCCCCACAGGTGAGGAGGAACAGGTGGCTCAAAATGCTTGGAGCTTGATTCAGTGCAAATACAACAAATGTTGCAACTTTGGTTCCAAATCCAACTGATTCTACTGCACTGTCAGGTGGTAAAACAGGCTTCAGCGCTTTAAGTAGGCCGTTGTTACATCAGCCTAAATCACATCTGCAAACCACAGAATGGGCAAAATTTTGTTATGTTTGTTTTAATGAGTAAAACAAGGTTGATTTGTGTTGATTGAGTGCAGTCAAACCACTTTCTGTCCAGAGATAATAAAAATGAGACTGATATGTGACCATTTAAAAGAAATCGGTATTTATTCGGGTGTCCTAATTTTTCTTTGTCTGTGGTCCTGAACTAGTAGTGCTAACACTGGTCACTTTGTCCCTGCTTTTTAAGCACCCAGATAATAATTAGGTAATTATGGAAAAGGACTAATGGCATCAAACAACAGTGATAATACAGCTAATCTGTGATGTTTCTGTCTTTATAGGGTCATTACTGAGAAAGGAACGTATTGCATCAACCCAGATTCAAAATGGCTCCAACAGAAGATGAAGGTGAGAAATATCAGAGTTTACAGTGAGAGGAGCTGCACAAAGCAGGTCCAATTAATACTGAGTTTAAAGAACCTGTCAGGTTTATTATGTCTGTGTCTAAAACAGAAGCTTTGTTAAGTATTTATTAATTGTACAGGAGGAAACACAACTAGGAGGATTTATGAGAATGAAAAAGAGTTCAGTGCTTGAAAACCAATCTGTAAACATTTGTTTTCCTCTCTTTATTTCTCTCCTCACAGGAAAACTTGAAGTGTCCTCCACCCGAGATACTTTGAGGAACCTGATTCCAACATAAAGACAACGCTGCAATGAAAAATAAAAAAAAATGCTTTCCTGCTTTTCTACATGCAAAAAGAAAAAACAGAAATTTTCACCAATCATTGCAAAATTTCAGCAAATCTTATTTTAACCATTCCCCTTCTGATGTAACTTCCTGTTTCTTGAAATCTTTTGAAAGTTTTACCTGCAATCATTCAGAGCCAAAAGGCCAAAAACTTTGCTCTAAATAAACCATGTAAACCGCAAAGCTCCTGCATGCAGATAATGTTAGTTAAACTACGATTAATGTCACATTTTCTAGAAAAACAAAGACATTTCAAAAGTTGAAAGTTTTTCACTTTAGGAACTCAGAAATTTCCCAGATTTTTTCTAGAAAATTTGTTAGATTAATCTCAAAATGTCTGAGTTTTTTTGTGGAAATCCACAGTGGCCCTCATGCAGTGCAGTAGAAAGGGAAGGTTATGTGACTTTTTTGTAAGACAGTGAAAATAAAGCTTAAAATGTGCAACTTTGACCCCAACTTTTTTAAAAAGATGCTGCAAAATCAGTCATTTTTGTCTGCTTCCTCCGGGAGAGGCTGAGTTGGAAATGATAATTTGCCATAATCTCTTTTGAAGTTGTGTTTTTCTCATCATGTTTTGATATTCAGAAAGCTTTTGACCAAGAAAAAACTTTAACCAGTTAAGAAAACTTCAATGACGGATGAAAACTTGTGTTTATGCATCACAACATTATTTTAATAAAGTGCAACAGCAGAGACAGATTTCTGTGTCAGTGGGCTAACTTCTTCCTCAGGTGTTAATCTGGATTAGACTCATTTCTCTCCACTTCAGCTCGGATTAAATCCTCAATTATCTTGACAATGTTTTTCTCTTTTTCCGGGATCCGTTTGCCCCGGCTCACCTCTGCTGCACATTCACACCGACACGTGAAGGTGTTCCAGATAATCCGCAGGTGCTGCTTTTTCATTGTCCCGCTGAGAAAATCCTGATTACTGATGGGAGTGAGTGAGAGCGAAACGGACTGTTTGTAGGTTAGTGAAAGATTGCTGTGGCCGTGGATAAGAGGATTTGGGGGGAATTAGTGTCATTCCTCTGTCGCCGCGAGGAATAGATTCATATCGATTTTAATCAGAGATAGAACCACAACCCGGAGACCAACAGGCAGAGTGAGGAAGAGGAGGCAGTCAGGAGGTTTCCTCATGTCTTTGCCCTGCTCTGAAGTCTGTCTGCCGTCCAGGAGCCGTGAAGAGGAGGAAGCAGCGATCCGCAGCGGGATGCTGGACCCGAACCTCCGGCTCTGAGTGTGGATGTTCCTGGCGGCGGAGCAGGGCGCTCGCTGCGGCGGGGATGCTGCTCTGGTGTCGGTTTTGGCAGGGAGACCTGTGAAAAATGAAGGCGGACGTGTTGGCTTGCCTGGCTCTGACAGCGGCCAGCTTTGTTGCCACGGCGACCGGCGGCCGCAGCTCCAACCGCAGGAGACACAAGGAGGTTTTCCTGGGAGAAAACAGCAAGTTCAAGTTTGGAGGGTGAGACAAAGTTTGTCAAAGTTTTGTCCTCCAGCAGACTGATGTAGGAAGAGTTTAGGAATGAAAATGAGGAGGCAGAGGAGGAACAGTGGCAGATGGAGGCATCATATCTCTGTAATCTCCATCATTGTAAAGCATAAAGCATAAAGAGATTTTGCTCTGCTCTCATCTGTCGACTGTAAAACTTCAAGGTCTCAGTTTCATTTAAGCCAAAGCCAAAATGGTGAATAAACTGTGAATCTGTCTGCTTTTGGTATTTTATGATGTGAAGGACACCACTGGGGTTTTAGCTTGACAATATTGGCAGCTAACAAAGAATGCAGAAGAATAATCATTATTAGACACACCTGGATGGGATGAGTGAACAGATAAGCATCAAACCAAAGGCAAAATGAAGTACTGCAGGTGTTAAAGGTCAGGTAGCTGTACTGCAGTGATTATCAAATCAGATAGATGATAACCTGAAGTCCAAGGATGCTGAAGGTCCATGCTCGTGTGGTATGGGGTCTCGGTACCAGCACTGAACTGGTGAAAACAGGGTCTGCTGTTGTTGTTTCCTGTTCTTCAGGAAGTTGGCCCACATTTGTTCTAACTTGCTCTGCAGTTGTTGACTGACCAGTTGAACGACATTAACGTCAGAAATGATGCTTGTTTAATGAGCAAACATCTCAGAGGACCTTAACTTTACACCGACATGAGTCAACCAATAGCCTGTCTGCATCCAACCAGTTTACATTCACACTGAGCCGTTCTGCCAGCTGAGTGTTCAGTTTGTCAGTGCAACAACAGATGAAAAGCCGAGTGGACATTAGCACAAATTTTCCATTATTCTTAGTTTTCATACAATAGACGTTTACATAACATTACAAAACTCTGGTTTAGTTACCAAGCTAGCAAAGCTAACCTTAGCCAGCTAACGTCAGCAAGCTAAGAAGCTTTAAAGTTTTCTTTTTTTTTTAAAACTTGTGTGTGTTTTTTTTTATTTACATGTATTAAATATTTTAGTGGTTGAGATCTGACTTCATGTTCGATGCTAACAGATGTGTGTGCTAGAAAGATGTCTGAGTATTTTTTTGAAAATAATATGACTAACTCCTTTAGAAACAGATAAAATGGTGATATTACTTTAAAAGGTTACTTCATTAAAATATGTTAAATGGTCAGAAAGAATGCTAAAACCTAGCATTGCTACTCTTAGCTTGTTATTAAGATGCTAGCTGAGGTTAGCATGACACACAGTGCTGTGGCCTTGACCCTCCTTATTGTCACAGTAAATAAGGACAATGTTCTGTCCGGGTTCTCCGGCTTCCTCCCACAACATGACTGTCAGGTTAATCTCTCTAAATTCTCCTTAGGTGTGAGTGTGTGAGTGTGTGTGTGCATGGTTGTGTGTCTCTGTGTTGCCCTGCGACAGACTGGTGACCTGTCCAGTGACCTGTCCAGTGACCTGTCCAGTGACCAGTCCAGTGACCTGTCCAGGTGACCTGTCCAGTGACCTGTCCAGTGACCTGTCCAGGTGACCTGTCCAGGTGACCTGTCCAGTGACCTGTCCAGGTGACCTGTCCAGGTGACCTGTCCAGGTGACCCCACCTCTCGCCCAGAACGTTAGCTGGAGAGGCAGCAGCGCCTCCTGACCCACTAAGGGACAAAGGTGTAAAGAAAAAGGATGGATGGATGGAAATAAGGGCAATATTTTATGTTATCTTTATGTAATTTTGCTCTGCTAAATAGTGTTTTAATCTATGATTTATTTGTTGTATTTTACAGAGATATTAAAGATGCAATATTATATAAGACGCCATTATGAAATGTAAAATAAAGCTTCATAAGAAAGAGTATCCCCTTCATGTTCAAACCTTTTCCAGTTTACATTCGTTCTATGCAAAACCGTTTCCTAAAATCAGGGAAGCAGAAAAGTTTAATTTCATGTCAGGTTTTGTTGCTGAGGTAAAATCACTGAGCTTCAGTATTTTCCACTTTATGAAACTGACAGAATGGTTTTAAATAATAAAGAAATCTTTATCATGAGCACGTTCTTTATTTTAGCTGGTCAGTAGTTCTGTGGTTTCACAGGCAGATTCCCGTTATTTAACATCTTTCACTTCCTCATGAAGTTTCGTAATGAACATATTTCTCATTTTTAGTCTGAATGAAATATGAAAAAGTAACTCAGTGTGAGCTGCATGTTAATAATCTGAACTACTGCTGGTATTGAAACTAAAAGTGAGTTTGTATCATTTCACCAGAATTTAAAAGAAAATCTTTTTGTTGACTGTAGTTTCTACTGTTTCAGTAAGTTATGCCATAAAAAGCATAAAGCTTCCTGAAACTTACATTTTCTATTTTTTATTAATATTCAGAAACATTTACAACATCATTTAGTGTTATTTTCCAGTGTCTAAGTCAGAGATTCATTTCAAATGGATTAAAAATGTTGCAAAAAAGTACGAAATGTAACATTTTTATAGACAAAGTAAGTTGTAGTCATAATAACTACAAAAAACTAAATATTACCAAGTATTTTTGTTTAGTTTTTAGTACAAACATCTTAATTGAAATAAGAGAAAAATAACATACAAGTAAATTTTCAGCTGAATATAGGAGGTTGTCAATAATTGATGAAAGCTTGTTTTAAGTCAATAATCCCTTAATATTGATTTTTTTTTAAAGTTCTGGTTCCACTGGCAGATTAATTAACTTACATTGGAAAAAAAGTGAAATAATTTCCCAGTGGAAATAAAATTTTTTCATCAATATTATGGAATTATTCACTTAAAATAAGCTTTTATTTCTTGCTGAAAAGTTACTTTAAAGTTAGTTTAGTCTCATTTGAAGCATACTAAGATATTTATATTAAAATAGACCAAAAATCATTTGTAATATTTTGTGTTTTTGTAGTCCAGTTCTTTTTATGTATTTATTTCAAATTAATTTGTTCAGATTCAAAACATAAAGCGATGTTACATCTAGAATAAACCGTTGTCTTGTCTGTAGGCCTTCCAGCCAACGATTATTTTGCAGGTTTGTTAATCCAAAGAAACTTATTTAAAACTGCCCGTATGCTGAGACTTCAGAACAACAACGATGCATAAAAATGTTTCTCCTACGTCTAAGTTAGATGCTTCTGTGATCGTTGTAGTCCATTTCCTGGATCCGTCTGACTGGAATCTCTGCCAGAGATCAATAAAAATATCGTTAAACTAAAACAAACAAACTCCTTTCTAATAGTTAATGTGATAACAGATCATAAATTTGATTCTGTAGCTCGTTAGGTGTGTGTGTGTGTGTGTGTGTGTGTGTGTGTGTCTCTGTGTGTATGCGTGTGTGTGTCTCTGCGTGTGTGTGAGTGTGTGTGTTTGTGTAACGGCTGAATGCAGATGTTGGCAGCTGCAGCCGCTCTGCCCTCATCTGTTCCTGTCTGATTATCAGATCTTCCATCTTTCTGAGGACCAAACTGATCAAATCTTCTGCTGGTTCAAGAAAATAAACAGAGTTTCACTTCCTGATGTTTTCATCTGATAAACACACGACTTTACTTTAGTATCATAGTAATAAACTGCTTTAATTAGCTTATCCTCTCTCAATCAGCACAATCCTTCAAGACAAAACTTTAATAATGTAAGTTTAATGTCTAAAATTGCAAAAAAATCCCCTTAAAAGTTAAGAAATTGAACGGATGAAGGAATTTAGTAAAGTATATCTTCAATTTAATAACAATATTTCAAACTGATGAATGAAAAAAACCCTAAATGTTATAAATGTCACAAATAGTTACAGATTTTCATATTATTTTATCTTTTAAGAAAGGCTGAAGTTCATTTCTTCACCTTTAATCTTGATATTAATATCATATTTGCTTATTAAGAGGGAATGTAAGCGAATATGAGATAAAGTTATTTTGATTGTTGTTGGATTATTTTTGTATTCAGTTTTATTCTGAACCTTTGTTTGATAAGTTTGCATTATTTTGTATTTTTTAAGGAATAAACATGTTTCAGCAGCAGTTCCAGTGACACCAGAGTTTGGCTGCTGTTCTCATAATAAACCTGTGGATGTGTTTGGATGTATTAGAGAAGCTTTTCATCTGTCCGGGTTTGTCGTTTTTCAGGCTGTTTGTTCACCTGTGCTTTGAATGTTTGATTTTGGCTCATGAATTCTCACACGCAGTCAGTTACGCCTGTAATTATGAGGTTCAAATTCTCTCTTATGTTAACAGCTGAAGTTTGATTTATTTTAAAACATAAATGTGTAATTTTATCCACTTTTTGTATTTGTTGCCTGCTGGTTTTATTTTTATGAGACCTACATGGCAACAAATGGCTGCAAAGCAATAAAACTACAGAACAAATGTCTTTGTTTGGATGAATGTTTGAGTGTCAGGCCGTAACATGTCTGCCATTAAGGTTACGGTTTTAGCCGAATGAGAGCGAGTTGGAGGTGAGGATTAAAAGAGCAGAGCACAATGTCTCTAATTAAACCTTTAATCAGAGCCTAAAACAGAGCTAATCACTCAGCTGTCTGTTCATCTGTGTGTTTGTTTGCAGACGCATCGATTACAAGCTGAAGCGGCAGGACAGCACCAAAACGCTGCTAATAAAAAGTGAACAACTGCTGAGGATCGAGGAGCAAGACTTCGCCATCAGACCAGGCTTTGGAGGTCAGAAACAGAAAAACACCAGAAAACCCAGCAAAGCTATTGTTTAACAGACAATAGCTTTCCTCATTTCATTCCTGATCCCTGATGAGTTAATCCACTCACTCACACAGAGAAAATCACTCCCACGCCGATGATAGCAGCGCTTTGATGATGGACACTGGGTCACTTAGACAGCGGATGTGTCGATCCAAAAATCAGCTGTGTGACCCAGATATCACCACTGTGTGTGACTGTTAATGCAGTTTGGGAATACAGCAGCGAGCGAGCTCAAATGTGATTGGGACCTGCTGTGTGTGTGTGTGTGTGTGTGTGGGTGTGTGTGTGTGTGTGTGTGTGTGTGTGTGTGTGTGTGTGTGTGTGTGAGTCGGGGGGATTCGTGGGCATTAATCTGGATTATATTCCAAGTCTGGAGCAGATGGGAGGTGGGAAACAAAGGGTCATCTGCAACAATGACCGCCACACAACAATGCATGTAAAGATACACACACATCCTCAAAATGATGTCACTGTACTGAAAGCTGTGGTGTAGATGTATTAATCCCACTGTACTGTTAGGACACTGTAGAAGGTGATGACATTTACTGTCAGACCCACTCAGAGCTTTTCTTACACGATGTGGAAAGAAAAACACCTGCAGGAAAGAAGCAACAGAAACACTTAAAACAAAAGTGACAAATAATTATTGTCACATATTAAACTGGAGTTTTTCCGTTACTCTGAAAGTAAATCTTCAGTTTCAGTGAAAGTGGCTTCAGTTTAGAAAAATCTTTAAAGTAGATGGTGGTAATGCACATCAATATGTTGCTTGCTAACCGCCATAAATGAAGAAGAAGAAACTGTTAAAAATAGAAGTTTTTTTTTTCAAATACTTCAATCTTCCCCTAAAAAGGAGTTCTTATAAGCTCCTTTTTTAGCTCGACTGGACGGTTGCTTTAATTTATTTGTCTGAAATTCAGTGCATTTAAAAAAATAGATGTTTTTCCTGAGTAAACTCTCAGTTCAAAGGATGACATAAAGGAAATCCTGCAGGAGAATCTAAACGTCCTTTATTCTGTGTTTGTACAAACTGTAGGACCATGTAAACAGGATCTCTCTGAACAGAAGACAATACTGTAATACTTTTTGCTCATGACATTTTCTTCCTTTCACTTTTCATGGTCTCATCCTGAATTTACTATCTTATGGCACTGATTTCAATCAAAGGCTGAAGGTAAACCTTATTCTGTGTTCTTGTATTTTGGCAGAAGTTTGACATCTTAAATATCCAGATATGATTTTAATCCCGTTGGACCTGGAAGATGAAGCTGAATGTAACGTTTTCACTGCAGCCTGTGGTCCTGCCCGTCATTCAGGGTGGGGTCAGCAGCAGCACCACCGTCTGCCCCGCAGCCCTGCGGCATTTCCTCGCACTGTAATTTAAATCTCAGCAGTTTTTCCTCTCCGATAAGCCTGCAGCGTCTGGAGATTTAAAGTCATCCCCCCGTCAGACACCTCAGGGTTCAACCCACACACCAAAAATACTCCATGTGGCATTTAATGTTATTTCTTGCACGTGTTTATGACAAGTGCTTTTAATTCCAGGTCAACCCATATGAGGTCTTTTCACATCAAAGTGAAGCATAAAAAAACTTTAGTTTCTCCACATGTGTTTTACAAAGCATCAACACGTTGATTGGTTTCCTACTAAATGTTTCCAACTTCAAATGATCTTTATATCGAGCACAGCTGGGATTTTAAGACTCTTTGGTTTCGATTTTAAACATGAAACCTTGAGATGAGAAAAATGTCAAACAGGAATCAACCATAACTTTGCAGAGTATTTCTGGTTGGAGGTCAAAGTTCAGATGGTGCTTGGTGGAGAAACTTTTAACTGGCATATCTGGAGCTAAAGAAACTGAACCAATTAATGCACTAAATTATCGACAGAATCTATGTCAGTTTTTAGCTTTTATTTTCACTCATTCACATTAAATCCTTTCCTTAAAATGCTGCCTTGTGTTGGTTCATCTGCTTGCATCCAATGGAAACTGCACAACATAATTATGTCATTTTCATTTTTATCATTTTCAGGTTTCTATTTAATTTTCATTTTATTTTAACATACAGTTGTTTATCGATGTTTTTTTATGTCTTTTTTAACTGTAACAAGCGAATAAAGGATTTTTCTATTCTATCCTAACATGCACAAGGCCAAATACATTTATTGGTCCTCTGATTGAAAAGCATTTAAAGCAAAAATAATCTCACACAGAAAAATTGACAAATGTCCAAACTTTAATCTGAGCTGAAATATTTGTGGTAAAAATAAATCCTATATTAAAAAATAATAATTTTCATTTTGAACTCCTTGATACGACATTCTGAAAAAAAAGCTGCTTGCTTCTGCCAGAAAGCAGAAAATGGGATTATAATCCAATACATATGGCCAAATCAATGCAGAAACTGTTAATCTGACATGAAATCCGTCTTCAGTCAGAACCAGATCCTGTAGAAACCATCAGTTTCTGCCAATAACTTTACCACTGGAGATTTTATTAAAGGTTTTTATCACGATTTTAATAATCTGCAATAAAAGCCAAATTGATTAAACTGATTTTCATAAGTGTGTCTAATTGAACATTTAGATATGACGTTATATTGAGTTATTTCTATGACATAATTTCGTTTGACATAACAGATTTAGCGTCAGTAGATCTGGACCTCGTGACACTCCGGGCGTTTTGGCCACGTTTCTTTGTTTCTCTTAAATCTGGCCCAGTGGATGAAACCCGAGCTTAATCCGATTTACAAAGCTCAGATTTGCAGAACCATAATCAGGTATCTTTGAGTCTGAGAATGTAACAGTGATCCAGAAAAACGTCTCTGGTTTTAGGCTGGAACTGTGAATCTGTGATGAAAGGCGTCCAAGTTCTGAATACAGAAAAATACAAAAACCTTCAGATATTTTTCTGTTAGCAGGATAATTAAGAAAGGACGGCACATCTGGCTGGCTTGGCTGAATGAAGGAGAAATCCTCTTCTGTGTAATAAAACAACGTCAATAATTTCTTCATACTTATTTTTAAAAAGTAGATTTTTTCTCTAATAAGAAGTTTTTCCCATAAGTGAAACATTTCCCAGTGGAAATAATTTTTCATCAATATTTAGGAATTATTGGCTTAACACAAACTGCTTTCTTGCTGCAAAGTTAGTTGTAAGTTATTTTTTATCTTATTTTAAATGTTCTAAGATATTTGCAATAGAAACCAGACAGAATACTTGGTCTGATTTAAATTTTTGCAGTGGAAACATGTTCAAAGTTGTGGTTAATGTCGTGTTTGTTGGTTTTTCTTTCTTTTCTTGGTTCTGTAAATCTGTTGGAGTGGGTTTGGATCGATGGTGTTGAAATAATATTCTGGTATTATTGTAGAAACTCTTAGTTTTTGTTCTGTTTAGAACATTTCATTCTCATGTCCTGGTTTAGTTGTGGCTCTGCTCTCTTTTCTCTCTGCGTCTCGTTTGCCTTCCTGCCTGCTTCAGATAATCACCCTCCTTCTGTTCTCAGCCCTCTGTTGTCTCCCATCAGGATCAGTTAATGGTTTGTTGTGTCAGTTCTGGATCTTTCTGCTTTTTGCAGCTTTTGTTTTGGTTTCCTCTTTTCTTTAACTCGGTACTGAACAACGTTTTGGCTTCAAGAGAAGCTCAGATTTTACAAGAAGAAAAACTGGCGCAGAAAAAGAACAAAACGTACAAACGCTCTAGAAGCTTTTTATCTTTTCGTGCTCTGATGGTCCTGAACACTTTGTTCACAGCAGGAAAACGTCTTTTAATCAGCAATGTCTAAATGATTTTTTTACCTGGACAACAGACACATTTGTTTCACCTTCAGGAATTTTTTTGGTGCTGCTCCAAAGTAGTTTATTCCGCAAAAACACAAAATCTTACCAAGTATTTTTGGTTTGGTTTCTAATGGTACACTTGGAAAAAAACT
Source organism: Poecilia mexicana (assembly GCF_051168715.1). Lineage (NCBI taxonomy): Eukaryota > Metazoa > Chordata > Actinopteri > Cyprinodontiformes > Poeciliidae > Poecilia > Poecilia mexicana. Next base: position 2,182,154 of record NW_028263384.1, read on the forward strand.
TACAAAAATATAGGAACTTTATTTAAAGGTGATCTATTATACTTACTTGAGCAGGTTAGGATATGTCTGTGAGGTTTTTTTAGGGTTCTATCACTTTAAATCCAAATAAGCTGCTGCCCCCCAACTCAACGTTTACACTCACACTTGAAAATGGCTGCAAACAGATGCTCAACTGTGCAACTGTACATCTACGAAAAGCATTAGTAGAACCTCCTTCACAACCAACAAGAATGCAGCAAGTGGTTTCAGGATGGAAAATCAACAACAAAACTCTTTTCTTTTCCAGCAGCCATTGTACAGCACATACAGCGGTAAAACCAGCTGACCAAAGGTGCTGGAGCTCAACTTTGGTTGCTAGGTAATGGGCTGTACTCGGGTGGGGTTGCTCGGAAACGGGTAGTGCCTGCTGATTTGTGACGTTACATTCTGGAGGTTTTTGAAAGGACTCATTTTCCAGACATCAAAAACATTAACTTAAAACAACGCTAGGTTTTTTAAATGCTTAGGTTGTTGCTTTGAAACAGAGGAAACTCAAATGGAAGTATAAAAATGTCCAAATGTACATTTTGCATAATATGTCCCTTTAAGTCAATAACTCCTTAATTTTGATGAAAAATAATTAGTTTCACTGGCAGATTATTTCATTACTAATAAAACATTTTTTTCCTTTATGTAAGTGAAATAATCTGAAGTGGTATTAGTACTTTTTCATCAATTCAAAGGATTTTCTTTACTTAAAACAAGCTTGCTTAAAACTTACTTGTAAATCAATTTTGTCTTAGTTCAAGTGTACTAAAATATTTGCACCAGAAACAAGATAAAAATACTTGGTTAGATTTTGTGTTTTTGCAGTGTAGCACTTTGAAAAGATGTCAGAGTGACTTCATGTCTGAGTAAAACACTGCGGCGTTGGCCTTGACCTTCCTCTAACAGACAGTAAGGAGATGAGGCGGTGAGCGAGGAAGCTCTCCATGTCCACACCGGCCGTTGTCGGGGCAACGCTGCCGGTTCTGTCTCTCGGGCACAAGGCCGAGCGGCAGCAGAAGTTTTACAGGGCTGGCTGTCAAACGTGTCAGTAAATAAACTTTATTGTGTGGTGGGTCTGCTAACATTCAGCCAACATGAAAAGAAAACATGGCTTCTTTCCCTGCAGCCCACGAGAGGAAGGACAGGAATGTGACCAGATGCTGCAGATCCAGAGACGGTCACACAAAATGTACCTGTTCACTGCAAAAACACAAAACCTTACCGAGTGTTTTGGTCAAATTTTACTGCTAATGTATCAGTACACTTGAAATAAGACAAAACTAACTCACAAGTAACTTTTTAGCAATTGATATAGGAGTTTGTTTGAGGTCAATAATTTATTAATACTGATTTTTTAGTATTAGTATTTCATATTAGTTCAATTGGCAGATTATTTCCTTTAAAACATGAGAAAAATGTCTTGTTAAAAGTGAAATTATCCTCCAGTGGAACTAATATTTTTTTATCAATATGAAGGAATTATTTACAAGCTCCTATATCTTGCTGAAAACTGACTTGTAAGTTAGTTTTGTCTTATTTTAAGTGTACTAAGATATTTGCACTAGAAACTAAAGTGAAATACTTGGTAAATGTTGTGTTGTTGCAGTGCAGCCTTTCACACACATTCCTCCTGGATCGGAGTGTTTTTGTTTTGTCCAACCCGATGGCCGCTCACACTGAGCCAGGTTCTGGTTCTCCTGCAGGTTTTCTCTTCTGGAGGTTGTTTTTTATTGGTCTGATGTGATATTCTTGTGTCTTCATTTGCTGGGAGCTGAAAATCAACATAATTAATAGAATTAATAGAATAGTGTTTTGGAGCAGCTCATTATCTCAGTTGTTTTTTTCTAGACTGTTGTTGGTGTTGCTTTTGGTCGAGGCGCTGCATGTGGACAGTCACTTCCTCTGGTTTTGGAAGATGTACAGCTGGAAGGATTTTAACTGGTATTGTTTTGCAGCTGGTTAGCATCTCAAAAACTGTGATAGTACCTGAACTTTGACCCCAAACCCCAGAGGAGGTGAAAATAATGCGGAGAGAGAATCCTCCCATCATATCCCCTACTCCAACGTCTCTCTATTCATATGGCCAGACAAAGACTTAAAGATAATGAAATGCAAAAGGAGGCGAATTAGCACAGCTAGCTAAAAACTGATCATTCAGGTCGTGTTACTGTGGAATATCATCTCTGCTGCCATGACATCGAGCTGTTAGCTTGTCAGTCACATAGAGACAGTCTTCAGTCAGAGGCCTCTTTGATTTGTTGTGAGACTGACTGCTACTGGGGATTCATCCTGTTCACACATCACCATTAAAAACAACTCTTTGAAGATACTTGGATGATATTAGTTATGGTGACATTTAATTTCCCTTTAGGATAAATAAAGCATCTCTGAATACATTTACACTTTGGTATTTAAAATAACTTTGTTCCCAGATTATCATTAATGGATTAATTAATGGATTTTTATAATTAATACTTCATCACCTGCTCCTGATTCAACTTGTTTTTTCTTTTTTTACCTTTATATGAAGAACAAATATCATGAAAACCTCCTCAGAGAAAACGGACAGAGGCTCTCGGTTTGGATTTCACTTCCTGTTTGGCTTTTAACATTCTGTCTCAATAACAAGGTTGATTTATGACTTTAAGTCTGCAGTGAATTATAATGTTGATGTTTGTGTTGAAAGAAGGGTGTTTGTTGGTTTTGTCTCTAAGCCACAGCACAAAACAGATCCTAAAATTAGCCGAGAAAATTTCCAAACAAGAACAGGAGTGTTGGAGCTGGCATTGTGGTCAGCCAACATTCTTAAAACCAAACACCATCAGATCCTGGTTGTTTTGTGGAGGCAAAGCAGGAACAGAGTAGCTGTGATCAAAGCCTTTTTTCCTCTAGAATTTGTGCTGTTTAGCTTTTTCTGCTCTGTTTGTGCTTAAATCAGGTTTATACATATTTAATCTGCTAATGAGGCGGGCAGAGGAGGGGCAGAGGTTGGCTGTAGTGAGCTTGTTGTGAAGACAAAGGATGTCACTGAACAAAATGAGGTTTACAGTCCTGAACAGAGGAACTGCATGAGTGACTGCCTGACTTTTCCCTACCAATCAGAGAAATTTTATCCTAATCTTTTTACAGTGGCATGGAAAAGTTTTATCTTGTGATAAAATAAGACACGACAAAAATTTAGCATACCTTCCAGCACATTTAAAATTAAATGTCACGGTAATTATACATGCAAAAAGAGTATCCCTTATTTTATTTATTCCCAGGATTTATTTTCTCAAAAATAAAAACAAACACTACAACCATAAGCAACTTTCACCATGTTCTGTGTGTGTCGGCCATATTGGGTGCTAAACTTTGGCTGGTCTTTCCCATTTCCAACTTCTTGGGGCGTTTCTGTTATATCTTCAACTACATAATCTGATTCCTAAGTACAAAGAGACCACACCATAACACCTACTTATGCTAAGACTTAATCAAGCTATCATCTGTCAGAGCTAATTGTTGTTTAAGCTAACATAGCTTATACTAAAAAATATAAAAATTGATAAATCCAACAGTTAGTTAGTCTAACAGTCATTCTAGCTGAGCTACTTAATCAGATAATTAAACAAGGTGTATCTAAGAGTTACTGAAAGTTAGTTTAACTAGCATCTACTTAAGGTAAGAGTAGCAACTGCTGAAGCTAACATAAGGTAAAATATAGGCTATTTAGACTAAGCTAACCATCACTCTGTTCAATAGTAGCTTAAATATTTAAACTTTTTTCTGTACCAATTTTTGTGTTTTTATGCTATAACTATGTTGTTCTCACTTTTCCTTTAGTCCTGAAACAATAGTAACAAAAATTATTAAACACAAAAGGGAAGATGTTTTTATATTCCAGGAGTGATTATCAAGGTGAATAATTTTTGGTTAGTAATGATACTGATTTTTTTTTCTTTTTGGCTGGTCGTTCACACCTACAAATAAAAACGACTTGCGTGAACTGCAAACAACCGCATGCGCAGTAGAGGGCGCAATAACGTCACACACAGAGAGCGTGCTCAGTGTTTAGGAAGTAAACGTGGATGCTAATGGTGGAGCACATCTGACGATTTTGAAGTTGTTGTCCGACCGGAGCCGGAGCCAGCACCTGAACACGTTAACCCACATCATGGGCCGCCATGGTTGTTGGTTTTCTTCCCGCTTGCTCGCATCAGGGCGCAGAATAGTGACGTTTGTCGAGTATCAATGACGTCCAGGTCGGCTGAACGCGGCCTGGCCCAACAAACTCAGGCCACATTTGGAAAGATGAGATACTTATCGGATATCCAAGATGCCTGGGTTGTATTAGAAAAAATCCGCTCTGATTTGTTCTGATATTTAGTGAGAGTTTAACGTCCTGCCGTCGTTTCAGGTTCAGCCATCCCGGTGGGCATCGATGTGCAGGTGGAGAGCATTGACAGCATCTCTGAGGTCAACATGGTGAGTTTCTGTCTTTTTCTGTTACTCTGCGAAAGGCCCATGAAAATCCCTGCTGACTCCCATCACAGGAAGAAATTAGAAAATAATGTAAATCAACTGAAATAATCAAAACATCCTTTCAAGCACATTGATTTACAACCATGCGCGGTAAGAATCTCCTGAAGTGTTTGTGTAAATATGTTCTGTGAAAGTGGATTTATTTGCTGCTCCATTGTTGTCCGTGAAAAGAGGAGCAATGATGTGGGACCTCCAGGGTTCAGCTTTGAACTCGGCCCATCACCGGCTCACTGCTTCTCTTCTGGGCTGAGATGAATGATGCTGAGGAAGGTTGTTGTCATGGCTGCCTGAACTGGAACAGTTCAGAGAACCACATATTACTCTTTTAAAGCCTTTAATATTACTAAATAAGTTAATGAAATGCTGAAAAAGGCGACGGTCTAAAGAAAAGTTATAGTTTTCAACCCATATTTTTTGCAACCTCTACTTAATGAAAGTTTTCAGTGAGATTTTTTACATGATCTTTGGTCGTTCACTGCTACGAATCAAGCAATAAACAGTTAAACATTTAGAAACCACTTTGTTTTACCGACATGGGAAAGTCAAAGGCCTTCTGCAGAAACGCTTTATGGTCAGACGGGATAAAATTAAAGATGTTTAGTCAAATTTAGAAATTTGAAGACTATCCATACTAGGAAAAACCTCATCATTCCACCCTGGAAAAATAACAGCTGAATAAGTCTGTGGTTAAAAAAACAGATTGATAAATATAGGAAATTACAACAGAGTATTAGACAGAGATTTGTTTTTGCAATTATGACAATAAAGTCATATTATTAGCACAATAAACATGCAGAAGAAAGTCATAAAATTATGAGAAATAAGTTACTTTAATGGGGGAAAAAAACTTCAGTTATTAAGATCTATTGAGACCAGCTCAGCAAATCTGTGGTTCTTTCTTCGAATTAAACTCAGTCATTTCAGAGCTGCTACTGATAATAATCAATTCAACTTTACTGTTGTTTTATTACCACCTTTTCATTTAGTATGACTTTATTCTCATATTATGCATTTCTTGTATAATTGTGACTTTATTCTTGAATAAAGTTGTATTTTACAACGTTATTCTCGTACTATGACTTTATTCTGATAATATCACATCTTTATTCTCTTCTTATGTCAACTTTATATCTGTATGACTCGTTTCTCATAATTTTATGACTGTATTCTCATTCAAATTTTTTCTAGTAATATTCTCATCATTTTCGTAGTGACTTGTTTTTCTTAGCTTGGCCCTAATAACCCACCATAGAAAATATATTCAATAAGTCAGAAATTAGGTTTATTTATAGTTTTTTTGGATAGCATATTTATATTTGGCAAATATCTGATTAAAATAGATTGGAACAATTTCAGCCCAGTATTTTTAGGATTTTTGTTTTCATCCTGACCAAATGAAACAACGCTGCCCCCTGCTGATGTGAAATGGTACTGTCGGCATATTTTAGGTAACAATGTAAAATTAGCATACGTTTCCCACAGCATCTTAGCATATAAAATATATTTTTCACAATCAAAAATACCACGAAACCACAAGAAAATTCAACTATTCAAACAGAAATAAAATAAAATAAAAATAAATGATCTGAAACTGTCAGGAGCTTGTTGTTTTGTTTAGCTGATTCTAAAAGTTCAGTAAAGTGAAGCTGAAAGTGGAGTGATGTCTCCATCCTGCAGGACTTCACCATGACTCTGTACCTGCGTCACTACTGGAAGGACGAGCGGCTGTCGTTTCCGTCCCACACCAACCAGAGCCGGACGTTCGACTCCCGTCTGGTGAAGAAGATCTGGGTTCCTGACGTCTTCTTCGTCCACTCCAAGCGCTCCTTCATCCACGACACCACCATGGAGAACATCATGCTGCGGGTTTACCCTGACGGAAACATCCTCTACAGCGTCAGGTATGGATCAGAGAAAAGACAACATCCTCTCAGGTTACACAGAAATATCCACAACCTCTCAGAAAAATCATAGATTTAAAGAAATTTCTCAGGTGAAACTGTGTCCTGTGCTCATATTCATCAGATTTTACTGTGGGAAACAGTTTTACCTGCATATGTTATTGGTTATAAAAATTATTCTGTGTATTTTTATGACCGCTTCAACAATATTTGCTTTGTTTATTCAATATATATCTTCAACCACACAGCTCAGTGTTTGGTTCTTTTAAAATCGATACATGTTGCTGATAGGAATGTTAAAATCCTAAAAATATAAAATGAAAGTTATTTGTGCTCTGATGTGTGTGTGTGTGTGTGTGTGTGTGTGTGTGTGTGTGTGTGTACTTGTTTTACCTGCCGCGTGGGGACTTCAGCCTGACTCTGTGCATACACGTGGGGACCTGATGACACGTGGGGACCAAATTTGAGGTCCCCACCGGCACAACCCCATTTTCAAGTAGAAAATGGTGTATAAACATGCCTGGTGAAGTTTTCCAGGAAGTCCCCACGAATTCCATTCCAAGACAAAATGTGTGTGTGTGTATAAGGGAACCGCCCCTAGTGGTCACACAGATTATTGCAGTCCCCATTAGGCTAGGTGTTCCGGAACAGTGCGTCACCATCTGCTCACTCTCTAGCTCCCTCTATTGGTCGGTCAGAGGTTTTGCAATTTATCGGTGAAATTAAACTTTAACTGTAAAAATGTAATATTTTTAACTTATTTTTTTACATTGTGGGATTAATGGAGTATTTTTCATTTAATTTATTTTATTGCAATTTAAAGTGAAGTTTACCAGTATTTACTTTTTTATTTAATTTATTGCAATAAATTAAATAAAATTTATTACAATAAATAATAATAAATTTATTGTAATAAATAAATTTATTATTTATTATTATAAATATTAAATAAGCAGCTTAGCTCAAAGCTGCGCTCTTAGCTTTGAGAAGCTAAGCGCACACACACTATTGAAACTCAAGTTAACTGGCAAATAGTAAAGAGCTGAAATTTGGTACATCGGTAGGACCCACTGAAACAAGAAAAAAAGCCTTTTGGAGGAAATGTTGCCATTTTGGGTCAAATTTTTTGGCATTTTTGACTTTTCATACATGTCGAACTTCAACAAACTCCTACAGATTCTGAGCTATCTTCAAATTTGGTCAATATGACATTAAGGCAGTGGTTCTTAACGTGAGTTCATTCGAACCCCAGGGGTTTGATCAGTCGGTCTCAGGGGTTCAGTGGAGCCTCTGCCGCACTGATTGAAGAAGCTCCACTTCTCAGCATGAATTTGAACTTGTGTCTTTTCTTACTTCAGCAAAGCTCACAGTTTTTACCAAATTCTGTACCAAATTCTTTTCGGGGTTGCTACTGCCTCTAGTGGCATGGGGGTGGTAACATAATTACTCAGTCAGCCTCCTGCAGTGATTAACAGGCAGAAGCAGCTGTTGGAGCTGATCTGATTATTGGGTGAAGGAGTGAGGAGTGAAATTGTTTTTGTACCGCAAATTAACGTTTTATTTTAAGTCAACTCAGAGATTATTTTTTGTTATTTTTATAAGCAAAAGAAACTCCTTTGAAACAGGAAAAGTCTCCCCAAGTGCTTTTTATTGTTTTTGAATGAGTCGAAAACCTCCTCCTGAGGGACTACTCTGGTATTTTTGTTTTCTGGACCTTTGTGATGCAAGAGTGGCCATAACAAGTACAAAAACCTTCACCGACGACTTGAAGAAAAGCACAAAGTTGTGGGATCCAGCCGATCACTCACAGAAGAACAAAGAAAGCAGCCAGCGGGCAGTGAGTAAAATCAGCTGATTGAGTTTATGAATGAAAGTGCAGCTGCGCTGCAGAGAAACAATCAATCGCCACAGAAAGCAAAGTTGTGGATTTTGGAAAAGAATTGCAACAAAAAAGGATGTTTATGGATGAACTTATTTGAAAGTGAAGGGATTGTGTGATCATTAACAATGTCTGACCCTGACACTCCGCCTGCGTCTCAGGACATATTAAAGGTGTGCGTTCTTTCGCGCAGAGGCAGATTGGGAGCCTGCACTAGAAGGATTACATTACTAAATCAGAATACTGCAAAGTCTTTATTTATTATTAATTTTTCATTCTCTTAAGAATGTAGAGCTAATTATTTGATCTAAACAAGACCTTAAAGTGGATCCAGTTTCTCTCGATGGTCAACCTGTTGAAATTGTGGCAAATTTTAAATACCTTGGGTCGTTCCTGGACAGTCAGCTCAACTGAAAACACTGACTATATTTTGAAGAACTGTTATCAGAGACTCTACCTTTGAAGAAGACTTAGTGATCTTGGGGTGACCCAAATAGACTCTAATTGGGTCACCCCCTATGTCTTGAATTTTGAAAAAAATAATTTTGTTTATCACTACATAAGGGTTCAGCGAGTGCGCATATGAATTTGATGGATTTGGTACCTCAAAAAAGATTAAGAACCACTGCATTAAGGTGTTGGGGAGTAATGATTATCAATTTTTTTTTTGTTTTTGTGGATGTTAAAGGGGCATGGCCAGGCCTTAACTTTGAGCTTCATACCATAAATTTGGAAAATCTATAACTTTCTTAAAGAAAGACTGATTTATACCAAACAATGAGTGATCCATGTGGTATGCCAAATGATACTATTTGGTCATATGATGACATAAATGCACACCCTATCAGAACAAGAAGTCTGTTTTTTTCCTTTGAAAGTTCCATTTCTGACTCCCTTGATCTAATCAAGATGATACTGAGGCAGATACCAGAAAAATTGGTCTTACTTGCTTTAAAGCTCAACAAGTTTACACTGGAAGGTGACTTCCCCATGCCCACACAATATAGCAAGCCATTGCCATTCATTTGGCTCTAAATTCCACATATTTCAGCCAAGCAGCACCAAAGTCACTAGGGAGAATGGACATGTCTGGCACATTCCGCATCATGGCGTTTACCATAAGCGAAAGAACATACTGAGGGTGGTGTTTGACTGCACATCCTCATTTCAAGGAACCTCTCTGAACAAGAAACATCTCCAAGGTCCTGATTTAACAAACACCCTGATTGGGGTACTGTTAAGGTTTCGCCAAGAAGCAATCACTGTTATGGCAGACATTGAGGCAATGTTTTATCAAGTTTATGTTGATGAAAAGGACAGGGACTTTCTGAGGTTTCTGTGGTGGCCAGAAGGGGACATTAGTAAACCTCTTGAGGTTTACAGGATAAAATTTCACCTCTTTGGTTCAGTATCACTGCTGCCGACAACCAGAAACATTATTCTGATGAGGTTATCAAAACCATTAAAAGTAACTTATGTAGATTGTTTGCCTCTGATCAGTGGCAACAGAGAACCCTCCAGGACCCTACTGAGGGTGTAGAGCTGGTCCAGTGTTCCACGACCAGGACGAAAACCACACTGCTCTTCCTGAATCCGTGGTTCGACTATCCGACGGACCCTCCTCTCCAGAACCCCTGAATAGACCTTACCAGGGAGGCTTAAGAGTGTGACCCCTCTGTAATTGGAGCACACCCTCCAGTCCCCCTTTTTGAACAGGGGGACCACCACCCCAGTCTGCCAATCCAGGGGAACTGCCCCCGATGTCCATGCGATATTGCAGAGACGCGTGAGCCAACACAACCCTACAACATCCAGAGCCTTAAGGAACTCCGGGCGGATCTCATCCACCCCCGGGGCCCTGCCACCGAGGAGCTTTTTGACCACCTCGGCGACCTCGTCCCCAGAGATTGGAGAGCCCGACCCAGAGTCCCCAGGCTCAGCTTCCTCAACAGAAGGCATGTTGGTGGGATTGAGGAGGTCTTCGAAGTATTCCGCCCAACGGCCCACGGCCCGAGTTGA